>NC_058133.1:55762989-55795921 GCF_016433145.1 Gracilinanus agilis
GTTGAAGGGGAAAGGGGAGCATGAATCATGTAACCATGTTAAAAATGAATATTAATAAATGTTAAAAAAAAAAGTATAAGGTAGTCCAATTGACTCCTAGTACAGTTATCTTTTCATATGATGCTTTCCTCCACTGAACTTCCTTTCTAGAACAGCAAGAAACCAATGCGTAGGATACAATTACAGTTATCCATCCAAATGTATCTTTGACATCACCCTGAGAACTCAATAACTTGAATTTCTGAGTTAATGGTTGAATAGGGGAAATTAATGGGAATAAACTACCCAAGTCTGACACTTGATGAGTCAGCTGTGCCATTCATAGGTAGAGAGAAGCCTTTGCAGAATGTTCCAAGAGGGCTTTCAGTTCGGTTATTAAGGAATACCACATTCATTTAACATTAGTACTGATGCCTCTTAGGCAGAGAGCATAGTCCTGAGGAGGTTTAGTGGGTTTGTGTTGGTTCTCATGGATCTGTCCATTTCCATTGGTTTCCCTAAATTAGCAGCTGAGTCAGTGTGAGTAGAAACCACAGGTGTAGCTGCAATAAGTATTGTAGAGGCAGGACTCCTTGTAGACAGTAGCAACCAACCAACAGAACCTAGGAGAGTAATATCTGTCCATTTGATATAATTTTCTTAGACAGTATATTCATGGGAAGTAGGTGCCTTGAAATCTAGTAGAAGGTTCTCATAATGGGTTATCCTTTATTAGTTATTAGAGGCATTGTATGGATAAGAATGCTATATTTGGAATCAGACTTGTATTTGAAATCAAGTTCTGTTTCTTATGCCTAGGTAATCTTGGGAAGTTATGATTTCAATGGATATTAGCTATCTCATCTATAAAACAAATGGGTTGCCTACTGGCCTGTGTTGAGTGGGAGAGATGCTATAAGACTCTGGACCCCTTGGAAATTAGTCTCTTTTTGTTCTTTCCTTTTTTTGCACTTGCTCTTTCCTGATTTTAGACTTGGCATTAGAAATGGCTACCACCCTGTAAGTTTCCAAAAATCTGAGTAACAAGTGCCCCCAAATCCAGAAGCTTGAATTCATACTAGAATTCGAAGAAACTGTTTATATAATACTTACTATGTGCCAGGCACTATTCTAGTAGTTGCTTCACAGTTATCATCTCATTTAATTCTGAAACAATCCTAAGAAGTAGGTGCTATTATTATCTTCATTTTATAAACAAGGAAACTGAGGCAAATGGTATTTCTATTTCTATTCAGTTTACCATAGGCTTTGGAAAATTGACTCAGAAACCTCTCTATTGCTTATAAAATTATCTCTCTGGCAAAAATACATTCTAAATTTCAAATAATTAATTTAAAAACATTTGGGACACAATCCATTTGTAAGTTAAGGGTTGCCTTTATTATCAGTGGTCTATTTTATTTTTTTAACTCAACTTCCATTTTAGAATAAATACTGTGTATTGGTTGTGAGGGAGAAGAGGAGCAAGAACTAGACAACTGGGTTAAGTGAATTGACCAGAATCACACAACTAGGAAGTGTCTGAGCACAGATTTGAACCCCAAACCTCCTATATTTAGACCTAGCTTTCAATTCACTAAGCCACCTAGATATCCTGCAGTGGCTTTCCTTTAATTCATTCAACAAAGCCTCAACTATTTATGGATTGAGGGCCAAAGACCCTCAACAAGTCTCCTAATCTCTCTTTGCTTTAATCCACTAGCAAAGGAAATGACAACTACTTCAGTGCCTTTGCCAAGAAAACCCCATGGACAGTATGGTCCACAGAGTCACAGAGAGCGAGATGAGACATAACTGAAAAACTGAACAAAACACAATAAGGTCCAGTGAAATAAATGTCAGATAGAGGATTCCAACCCCATGCTTTTGATTTGAAAGCAAGTGGTTTTACTACCACAGTAGGCTGCTTGGATAACTCTCATTTATATAGTATTTTATATTTATAAAATACATTCATTTAGTACTTTAATGTTTATAAAACACTTTCCTTACAATAACTGTACAAGGCAGCGGAAATATTTTTATCACCATTTTACACAGTAGGAAACTGAATTTGAGACATGCCCAGCTAAAAATAGGCAAAAATGAGACTTTGTACTAGGTCAAGCCCAGGGATCTACTGCAATGAGGGCTCAGAGCCAAAGTATTATTTGTATGCTTTATTAAAAGGATGTGAATAAAGAGACCAGTTAGAATATATGGCAGCTGAACACAACTTCCCATGTCTTCTTTATTCCCCTAGGCAAAATACACTTAAGAGCCCTCCAGGATAGGATAGGGAAGCAGCTTGCATGCAGTTGGGGCTTCTCTTAGGTGGAAGAAGTTCCTGATCTAGGGTCCTAGCTTGTTTGATGCTTGTTTGACACGGGAGCCTTCTTGCTCATGATCTCCCTCTCCTATTTGAGCTTGGTCATCCATTTGGGGTGATAGCTTGTTTTTCTTATTTTCCTTTGCCTCAGCTATCCTAGTTCAATTCTATCCATACCCCAGTTCTTCTAGGTTGCATGACTGTAGTGGTGACCACTGCAGGTCCTAACTCAAATCTCCTGGTTCCAAAGAAAATGTAGTGTTATAGGAACCAATTGTGTACCCAGAAGGAAATTTTGGTCCTTAATAACAAATACGACAAAGAGGATAAGGAGACGGAAAAGCGAAAAAAGCCCATTGAATGTAGTCAATAAGAAGCCATTTGTAACTTTTTTATAGAACAATTTCAGTAGAGTATTGGACAAGGGACCCTTTTTATATGAAGTTGAAAAGTGAAGAAAATAATGCAAAAGTTGAGCGATATGGAATATATATTGATTATCCCTTTAAGAGGCTTGATGATTAAAGGGGAAGAGAGGCAGGATGGTAGCTAAAATAAGATCAAGAAAAGACTTTATTGGGGGCAACTGCGTGGCTCGGTGGATTGAGAGCCAGGTCTAGAGATGGGAGGTCCTAGGTTCAAATCTGGCCTCAAATATTTCCAAGCTGTGTGACCCTAGGCAAGTCATTTAATCCCCATTGCCACGCCCCTATAACTCTTCTGGCTCTTCTGCCTTGGAACCAATATACTGTACTGATTCTAAGATGGAAAAGATAAGATTTTTTTTAGAGACAATGGAACAAATCCAAATTACAATTTTATTCAAGACTACAGCAGGATTTTACATAAGTTTTAGTGGGCTTTGACAGTGCTACTTTTGAACAGAGTAAAGGAACCCACAAAAAACCAGTAATATATTAAAACAAATGTACACAGGGAGAGATCAGGCATCCAGATGTGTGGTTTGTGGTTGCTGTAACTGGGGTCTCTAGTTTTGTTTACCACCTAATATCATAGAGGTCTTCTGCCCATTCTTTTCCACATGATTCACATAAAAGTGCAGAGTTTTTAACTTATTAAAATAATGACAAAATCTATCACCATTGAAGCCCACACCAAGAAAAAAAAATAAAATTGACCGTATTAGTGAGCCTAAAGTAGGTTATCAATTTTAAGTAATTCTCACTGATCAGGGCTATTATTAATGGAAAACGGGCAATGCTGAAGGCAAGAGGTGGTTTCATTATTAAAAATACCATCATGAAATAACAAGTGAAGGAAACAACAAGAGTATCAATCTTCATATAAGAAGATCAAGACAGGATACAATCTATATGCTAAATACTCTATCACCATGACATTGAGCCAGAAATGGAAACATGGGTTCTGGGCTCATGATTTCCAATCCCATAATGTTCAAATGCTTTTAATAGGGGGCATTTGGGTAGCTCAGTGGATTGAGAGTCAGGCCTAGAGATGGGTGGTCCTAGGTTCAAATATGACCTCAGATACTTCCCAGCTGTGTGACCCTGGGCAAGTCACTTGACCCCATTGCCCACCCTTACCAATCTTCCACCTTTGAGTCAATACACAGAAGTTAAGGTGTTTTTTTAAATGCTTTTAATAGGAAAAAAAGAAAAAGCGTATTGAAAGACAGGAGAGTGAATGAATTGATGCATCTAGTCATATAAAGCAAATTTTAAAGCAAATTCTCAAATTTCAAGTGTGAAGAGAATCAGTAATTTGGCTTAAACAGTAGACACCAATTAAGCAAGGACCAATTTAAATCATCATAATCTTCAAGGATTTTCAGCTGATGGTTAACCCAACCCCATGAATACTGACCTGATATAAAAATCCCCTATCCATCATCATGCAAAGGATTAATCCCTGAAGTAATGGTGACAAAAGGCAGAGGGAGAGCCAGGTCTCCATGAAAGCTAAACAAGTCAAAAGAATTTTTCCAGTACTAGGAGGCTACATTAGATCAGGTCTGAAGCAGCGTTGAATTCATAGATATAGATTGGCAGGCAAGTTTTGAATCTGTAATTTAAAAAAAATTGGCAATTATTTGACATAATAAAATAGCTAGAAGAGGTATAATGTTTATCAGTATGCGGAATGTTGAAAGATTTGCAACCCACATGAATGAATAACTGCATAGATGTTTTCTCAATGAAATTCTTTTAAAAATTTAAGCTAAAATTTTAAAAAAATTAGATTTAAAAAACTCTAAAATTTAAAAATTAAATTAAATTACTTTTAAATTTAAATTTAAAAATTAAAATTAAAAAATTTAACCTAAAATTAAAAAAAATTAAAAAAAACTAAAACCTAAAATTTTCATTTAAAAATAACTACATGATGCAACAATGAAACACGGCAAAAAAAAGTAGTCAAAAAATGAAAAAAAAAGTAGTAAAAAAAAACATGGCAAAAAAAGTAATCCATGGTTCTTCACAAAGCTAATGGATAAAGTGGTAGAAATTATTTTTAAAAAGAAAAAAAGAATTTGTTGTTGCACTTAAGCACCTACTTCTTACATCTGAACTTATTAGAAAATCCATGCAGCAAAATTGATAAGATTAAAAAAAATTCTCATTTATAAATATTCATTGGCCATTCTCTATAAAAGTATTTCATGAAGGTGGAATGCAATAGAGTTAATATAGTATCTTTTTTGCTGAGGGGAGGAACCCACCCAACATAGATCATAATTTCAGTTCACAGTAATTGTATTTTTAAAACAAATTAGCAAAGTCAGTGCATTTTTTTTCCTGTGCAGTTCTCTGTTCTCCTCCACTCCCAATTCCACAACTGAAGTAATACTGGTTTGGAGACCTAGCACAGGTTTGATCATAAGTGTTGGATGAAGTCTGTAGAGCTTTGGTAAAGGTATTTCCAAATGGCATAGTAATATACTGCTACTGCTGTGGCCACAAAAAGGTACCAAATGGAATAGACGAATGGAATGGTGGCATCACTTTTGAAGAACACGACTCCCAAGCAATAAATGAAGCCTCCACAGGCAAGTTCTTGCAACCCATCAGTGTTATTCATTGATGTTACTACCAATGCAGGATAAAATCCCATTGTTAGACAGAAAAATATCTCAGCAACTTCATGCTTTTCATGGTAGAGAAATACAGAAATGGTTCCTCCAGTTGCCATGAGCCAGATAAACCAATGCATATGAGATGCCAAGGGTCCAAGTTCTCAGAGATTTAGCCATGGCACCTAGGAGGCTGCAATGAAGAAATAGATCACCATTCCATCACACACATATGAAAACAATGTTCCATTGTCCTTAAGTGACTTTTTTTTTCCATGAAACGATGTGGAAAACTCCACATTGGGAATTCTCCTATACCAAAGAAATTCAGACTCCTCTCTTCTCAGCTCCAACCAGAAAGTACAAGGGATTCTATCATGTTTGATGCTATATTTGGTGACTGACATGGTCCTGTGTGCTCAATCAGCTTCCAAAACACATATACAAATAATTGTAATGTCCATATAGTAAGTGAATGGAAAAGCCAGTCAACAAACATTATTGAAGTGTATACTATGTGTTGGGTGAAATACAGAATAGATGGTAAAGATGGCGGCAGGTAGGTGGCTCAGTGCATAAAGCACCAAGCCTAGAGATGGGAGAACCTGGGTTCAAATCTGGTCTCAGACACTTCCCAGCTGTGTGACCCTGGGCAAGCCACTTAACCCCCATTGCCTAGCTCTTACCTCTCTTCTGTCTTTGAATTAATTCTTACTATCAATTCTAAGACAGAAGGTAATAGTTTCAAAAAAAGAAAAAAAAAGATGGCACAGATGCCAAAGTCCTACGCAGGAATCTCTTTTGTCTTAATAAATTTAGTTTGGGATATGGTCCAGGCCAACAGATAAGTTAGTTAGAAAAATAAGTTAGAAAGGGAAGACAGCCCATGCTTCTGAGCCATAAGGTATTAATTTCTTGTGACTCACCAGAATAGTTTAGCATATCTGGAAGCCAGGGCAATCTTGGCTTTTATCCTTACTTTTTGCTTTCTTCATTTCATCCCCTTTTAATTCCTTCAGATCAGCAATCTTTGAGCCTCGCTGACCCCTGACCAGCTCCAAGCATCTTGGCTTAGCCTTATATAGCTGTGTATTTCAGTTTAACGGAACATTTCCAGATCATTGCCTCCTTCCCTTACCTGCACTGACCCTTGTTTAGGAATTTTGTTATTCCCATAGCAACAGCTGATGACATCACTAATCCAGGAACTAGACAATTTCCTACATTCCCAGCATTGCCTTTGGGGTTAAAAGTCCCAGAGAAATGTAGGGCAGACCAAAAAGGACAGTCCTAGGTCTTGTGAGACCTTCTCCAAAAAGCCTTTCCCATTCTTCCTTAATCTCAGCACTTTCCCTCTGAGATTCTCCCTAGTTTATCCTGAGATGATATTTGTAAAGAGCTTAGCATGGTGCCTGGTATACAGTAGGCACTTAAAAATGTTTGTTTCCTTCCTTCCCCACTTTTCTTCTTCTTTTTTTAAACCTTTACCTTCTGTCTTAGATTTAATACCAAAGTATCAGTTCCAAGGCAGAAGAGTGGTAAGGGCTCAGCAATGGGGGTTAAGTTACTTGCCCAGGGTCACACAGCTAGGAAGTGTCTGAGGCCACATTTGACCTCAGAACCCCCTGTTTCCAAGCCTGCATCTCTACCCCTTAGCCACCCAGATCCCTCTTAGATAGTTGCTTAAATGTTTTTTCCTGCATTAAACAGAAAACTCCTTGTTAGTAGGGATTGTTTCTGCCTGTCTTTGTGTCTATAGTGATTTAGTATAGTTCCCTGGTACATAGTAGGCACTCAATAAATGTTAATTGACTTACTGACTGATAAAATTTTCTAAAATATTATTGTTAAAAGTAAAACATAGGGGGCAGCTGGGTGGCTCAGTGGATTGAGAGCGAGGTCTAGAGACAGGAGGTCCTAGGTTCAAATCTGGCCTCAGACACTTCCTAGCTGTGTGACCCTGGGCAAGTCACTTGACCCCCATTGCCTAGCCCTTACCACTCTTCTGCCTTGGAGTCAATATTGACTCCAAGACAGAAGGTAAGGATTTTAAAATAAATAATAAAATAAAATAAAAAATAAAACTAACATAATGGTTTTGGTTTTGCCATACCTTTTCTCTCTCTTTTTTTATATGGTAGCTATTGACAGATGGATTTTATTTCCTTAAAAGACTTTCCTGAGGATAGAGACCCAATGTAATCCAAAATCTTTGTTTCCCAATACCAGCCCAGTGATGTTTACACAGAAGGAGCATCAGATTTATTTTTGTTTTTGTCTTAGAGGCTTGTGAATGCAGAACTTGACTCTCTCTCTCTCTCTTTATCTGTCTTTTTGTTTTTTGTCTGTCTTTTTAGCTATTTATTTGTCTCTGTTTCTATCTCTCTCAGTCTGTCTCTGTCTCTTTGTTTCTACATCTCTGTCCTTCTGTCCCTCTGTCCTTCTGTCCCTCTGTCTTTCTGACCCTCTGTTTCTCTGTCTCTTTTTCTCTGTCTCTCTCTATATCCTGTTTGTAACTGGTTGTCTCCTCCATTAGGCTGTGAGCTCCTTTATGTCAGGGACTTTTTTTTTTGCTTTTTGGTTCATGTCCCTTGCTCTTTGCATAGGGCCTGCATGCAGTTTTATCATTTGTTTAGTCATTTTTCAGCCATGTATGACTCTTCGTGACTCCTTTTGGGATTTTCTTGGCAAAGATTCTTCTCCAGCTCATTTTACAGATGAAGAAATTGAGGCAAATGGAGTTAAGTGACTTGCTAAGGGTCTCACAGCTAGTAACTGTCTGAGGCCAGATTTGATCCTGAAGATGAGTCTTCCTGACTCTATAGCCAGTACTCTATCCACTGTGTCACCTAGCTGTCCCTCTGGCACATTTTAGGTTCTTAATTAATGTTTAGTTCATGACTGATGAGAAGCAATTCTATACTTTGTCTAAAGACTGAAGAAGGAAATCCAGAAAGGATTAGGACAGTTTTGTCTACTTGTTATACCTTAGAGGGTACATTGTTTTTAGCTGCTTCCTAGTTGGGTCACAAAGAAGACAAGTAGATCAGTTCTAAGGTCCATTCCAGCTCTAACTCAAGTCCTAATGTTGATTGTGTGTAAAAAGAATTAGACTTGACCTCACAAAACAAAATGAGAAGCAACTGGTGTGTTTCAGTTTCAAAGAGGCAAAACTCAGATGATTGCAAGAAAAATCAGGGGAATGATGAAAACTCTTCCAAATGGGATGGGTTGCCTTGAAGACACAGGAATTGCCCATCATCACTGGAGGTCTATAATCAAAGATTGGATAACTGCTTGTGAGAGACATCATAGAGGGGATTCTCATTCAGGCACAGGGTGGGCTACCTAATTTTTGAGATCACTTTAAACCCTGACACTGTGATATAAGCCGCTCCCTCATACAAAAGCTAGCATTTATATGGTGTTTTAAGATTTGCAAATTACTTTATATATATCAAACCCAACAGATGGGTGCTGTTATTATCCTCACTTTATAGATAAGTAAACTGAAGCTGACTTAAGTTAAATGAGTTGCCTAGGGTCACATGGTAAGTGTCTAAGGCTGAATTTGAACCCAGGGTTCACTGCTCCAGAGAAGCTAGCAATGGCAATGAGAAGAGAGAACATTCCAAGTATGGGGACAGTCAGTAAAAATGCCCAGAATCGAGAGAAGTGACTTGTTTTAGGAATAGAAAGGAGGTCAGATATGGTCAAACACTACTCTTTAGGGAGGTTAATTGGGCTGCTGGATGGTGAATGGACTGGAGTGGGGAGGGATTTTTTTGCAGGAATACCAACCAGCAGGCTATTACAGTACTCCAGGTGTGAAGTGATAGGGACCTACCCCTGGGTAGTGGCAGTATCAGAGGAGGGAAAAGGGTTTATTCAAGAGATAATTAAAAGGTAAAATGGACAAGCCTTGGCAATTGATTGGATATGTGGAGATGAGAGAGAGGAGATGAAGTATGTAAAGTTTGACACTTGGGTTGGCAAGCCTAGGGAACTGGGGGGATGATGGTGCCCTTGACAGCAAGAGGGAAGGAAAGAACAAGGAGGATTTAGGGGGATTTTGAAGTGGGTGAACCCAAGGAGTAGTTATTAATGTTTAGATGTCAACTTGGAAAGACATCTACAATAGAATTCTCTTCGCATTTGTACCTGGTCCTAAGACGTTTTACATTTTAATAATTGATTTGTGGGTTAGGGGTTTGAGAACTGATTGATATCTTGGGATCTGTGGTTCATAGAGATAAATATTCCCTTCTCAGTCCTGATAGCAACTTGGGACCATCATGATTTTTAAGGCAGAATTGTGAGAGACATCATAGAGGGGATTCTCATTCATCCTGAGTTATATTCAGGAGATTTCAAAGGAACAAACGTTGTCTTTGAACGTCTAATGAGAGGAAGGAATGGGGATCTCAAGAGCTGAGCAGCAGCAACAGCAGTGCTTCTGTCAAGGAGATGATTCCTGTTTAGGACTTAACATATTGAGTTGGAAGAATCAATAGCAGGGGGCAACAGGCAAAAAGAGAAATCAAAGGGATAAAGAGAAAGGGGGACTGAACAATAGTAGAGAAGTGAAATATGAGAGGGGGTATTTTTTCCTATAAGTATTTCAGAATAGAAGATTTGGACAGAAGCTACCAGTCCCATCAATTTTTAAAAAAAAATTCTGCTCTTTCTTCAACCTACTGTATCCATATCTGTCCAATAATAGATATTTTAATAGACTACGTTTGCTTTTTCACATTCTATTCTGAATTTTGCCTCAAACACAAAGAGATCAGAGGTTAATTAGAGATAAACATTTAAATTGGAGCAGAGAGCCAAACCCCTGACTAAATGAAAGGAATTTTCCTAAATGGGGGCTATGAGCTATATAGTCTTAAATTATCATTTGATAAAAAAGAGGAGAGGACAACATGGACCTGAGGGACCAATATCTTCTGCTATGCTTTACCTTCTCTCCCATAACAATTACATAATCAGATGTGCCTAATTAACTTTTCAGAGACAAAGGAGTAAGGAGGAGAGTTTTGGGACCTAGGAGGAACTAGGTAAAAGACTAGTTTGACAAGTTAATTAACCTCTTATTACTTTAAACAATTCTATGTCAGTAAAATTGAGGAAAAGTGGTACCAATATTGGTAAAAGGAGTTTCTTCACCTTGGTATTCCTTATAAAAATAAAATCACATGTCTAATCCTTATACCCTATAAATATAAACTTCTACAACTGAATTAGAAAAGTCAAATATATAAATAAATGATAGGAGAGTTTGGCTACACAGCAATTCATATGACAAATATTTGGCAGTTTTAGTCAGTTTATTATAATATTAATATAAGCCAATGTTGTGATATGACAGTAAAATAGTCATTGAAATTCCATATTTTTAGAACAATAGTATTCAGAATGAGGGAGGTGATAAAAACCATTGTACTCTTCCACAGTTAGAACAAAGGAATAACATTCCATTTAGAACTCTACTTTTTGGGAAAGGTATTGATGAATTAGAAAGCAATCTGAGAAGGACATGGAGGATAGTAAAGAAATAAAAAACCATGGCATACAACAATAGGTTAAAGAAATGGTGAGTGCTTTAGCTTACAAAAGGGAGGGGAAATGAATGGTAGCTGTTTTTAAAGATGAATAGATAAAAGGAGAATGAATTAAGATTCTGCAGGAGAAGAAGGTACAAAATGGGTGGGAAGCTCTTGAAAATAAAATTCTGAAAACATAAATTATTATTTAAAAAAGGAAAACACCTTGTCAATTGTCTTAGTATCAATTTTAAGAAAGAAGAACAGTAAGAACTAGCCAATTAGGGTTAAGTCCAGCATCACTTAGTTAGGAAGTGTCTAAAGTCCTCCTAACACCAGACCTAGTGCTCTATCCACTGTGCTGCCTAGCTACCCCTAAATAAATTATTATTATTATCTTAAAAATCTTACCTGCTGTTTTGAAATAGCAATTATAAATTCTAAGGTAGAAGAGTAATAAGGGCTAGGCAATTGGGGTTAAGTAACTTATTCAGGGTTACATAGCTAGGAAATGTCTGAGGTTAGATTTGATAGTTGTCCCAAAAATTATTTTTAAAGAAAAAGAAAATCAGAGGCAAATAAAAAGAATGATGTAGCTGCATAGGGTAGCTTGTCAATCAGTTCAGATTTTTAAGCTGCAAAGAAGATGGAAGCAAATTTAAATAATGAAGAATATAAATAAATGTGGTGTGTAATTGCAATGATTTTTTGGTGTGCTAAAAGTCAGGATAATGTTCTGATGAGAGAGAGAGAGAGAGAGCAAATGATAACAGAGTTCTGATAACATCTGCCTACAGTTTGACTTTGAGTGCTGCAAAAATTCTAGAATATAACAATTCTCTTTTCAGTATCTTATACATAGTGGGGAACTGTGAGAGCAGACTGTCATATCCATTGTCATTGTCATCCTCACTGTGCCAATTTGTGTGTGGGGTGTATGCGTCTGCTTTTCTTTGTTACAAGGGAAAATCCAATTCCTGGGTGGGAGGTAAATTCAGAAATAATTTTTAAAGGCATCTATTTATTAGCTACATGACAGTTTCTATGGGAAAGAGCAAGGGGTTTTAGTAGATTGTAATCTCATTATGACTCAACATTGTGATATGGAAGCCAAAAAAGGGTTACATTAAGATAATCACAATTTCCAACATAGAGAAGATGCTTTCTGCCCTGATGAGATCATATCGAGAATAGTTTGTTCAATTCTGGGGACTTCACTTTAGGACAAACTGGAGCTTGTCCAGAGGACATCCAGGATAGTAAAAGGGAAGGAGACCATGTCACTTGAAGATTGGATGAAAGAAATGACAATATTTTGCTTGGGGAAAAGAAAATTTAAAGGGGACATGACAGCACTTTCAAGTATTTGAGGGACTGATAGCTGGACAAGGAATCAGATTTGTTCTGTTTCTGCCCTGAAGATAGACATAGGAAAAATTATGGCAAGTTGCTGAGAAATAAATTTGAAACTCATGCAAGAAAAGAAAAATACTTCCTCAGAATTCAAATTTTCCTGAAGTGAATAGCAGCTAGATGTCTCAATGGACTTAGAATCCAGAAAACTCATCTTCATGAATTTAAATCTGACCTCAGACACTTACTAGTTGTGTGACCCTAGACAAGTTATTTAATCCTGTTTGTCTCAGTTTCCTCACCTATCAATGATTTGGAAAAGGAAATGGCAAACTGATCCATTATCTTTGCCAAGGAAACCCCAAATAGGCTCATGAAGAGTCTTCAACGACTGAACAGCAACAGCAGCTACTAAAGGGAAAAGGAATGTCTTGGGCTATAGTGAATTCCCCATCAATGTAGGTTTTAGAGACTGTGTTGTAGCAGCATATTTTATAAAGGATTCATGAGTTGGGTAAGAATCAGATGATGTAAGCTCTCAGATTCCTTCCAGCTCTGAGGCTTGATGACTGAATAACTGTCAACTGGGGCTTTAATTAATAGCCAAGAAGTATGATCAGAACTATAGAGGACCTCACAAAGGAGATAGGTGTTGCTGTAGTAATGAGAAGAATGCAAAGGGCAGAGGTGGGCCCAGATAATGCCCACATATAATGGATAGCTTGTTTATCTCATTATTAAGTCCTTCTCTGGTGTGACCAGAGCTCAAGCAGGGATAATTAGCAGAAAAACAAGGCTAGAGTGCTTACAGTAATTCCGGTAGTTACCTCTTAACCTAATGCACTTATCTCATTACCAGTCAATGGAAAAGAATGCTCTGTCCCAGTGTTTTGCCCAAGCTAGAGCCCATCAATAGTTTGAAGTGTAGGGATTGAATGTAGAGGGTGACGGGAAAGTCTCCCAAATAAAGCAGAGCCAGATAAAGCATTCATACTACAGTGACTACTTCTGTTTGCTCTGGGAGCCTCATTTCCAAAAGAGGGGAGCACAAAAACAGTCCCTATTATGGAATTTAATAACAGGAGTTAGTCAAGCTTTCTGTAAATTAGTTTTGAAATGTTAGAATTGGAAGACTTGTTGATCATTTAGCCCAGATTCTTCTGAGTACACTGAGAAGTTGCATGTCTAAGATTACAGAGATTGATTAATAGCAGAGTTGGAAGCACCACATCCCAGTTCTCCTAAATCCCAAGTGATTGCTTTTCCCATCACACAACAGATAAAACAACAGTGAGTCACTTTACTTAGGCTTTCTTTTTCTTCTTTTCATTTCTAACGAAATACTAGAAAAATCCTGTACTTAAAAGCAGGAAATCTGGATTTTAGAATTCACTATATAGGAGAAAAAGCTGGGTATCATATCACAATTATGTTAGAGTTAGGAAATGCAGATTTTAAGGTGTTCAGAAAAAAGTATAGGTAGGACTCGTTTTAGGAGAAGTCAGCACAAAGGAAATGGAAACCCTTACGGATGAAATTCTGACGACCTCCAAAGAAACAGTGATGTCAAGGAAGAAAGGAAGGAGATCTGTCCAAAAAGACTGATGCAGATATACAGGACACCCGAGAATGAACTTCAGTTTTTAAAAGTATCACAGAGAATGTAGGTAAGTTCAGGTAAAAAAGAACCAGAATACAAAAATGTTCCAGTCTTATTAAAATTATCAAGTGTTAAAGTTGAAATTAAATTTGTGTCTACGGAAGAAAGGTAAGAATAATATAAAGGGTTTTTTGGTGTTTTTTCTCCTCTCCTCCTCTTAATTTTGGAAAAAGAAGAGGATCAAAGAACATAGAGAACTCAAGAGGACACAAAAGTGTTATTTTAGTATCTGAAGATTTTCAAATGGAAGAGAGATTAGATTTATTCAGCCTGGCCTGAAAGGGCTAAACAAGGCAAGTCTGGAAGAGGCAATTTTAGGTAAGGGCACGTTTCCTTGTAAATAGAGCTATTTAAATGTGGAATAGGCTATTGTGGAATAATGCTAGGATCCTCTTTTCCTTGGAATTCTTCAAATGGATGTTAATTTGCCATTTGTTGGGAATGCTGTAGGGGGAACCTTATTGCAAACATTAGCAGGACTTAGATGGCCTCTCAGATTTCTCTAATCCCAAGAGATTCAATGATCCTATTCCTTGTGCCTCCACTAACTATATGACCTTGGCATATCCAATCACTCTATGGCTTTCAGTTTCCTTAGCTATAAATGGATGATATGGCTCTAGATCATTTCTAACATCCCTGCCAGAACTATATCTTACGATTTTATGTACCAGTCTCCCTCAGTCATCTTATTAGTCATCAGCTCTCCTTTGAGACTTCTAAAATGGAGGCCATGATTTCATGGATGTGGTCAAATTAAATTGGACGATGATATCCTCTCTCTCCTCTTTCCTTCCCAAGCCTTGTTAGGGTCCTCAAATACCATCCTTTTTTTATGAACTCTAATTCTTACAGGATCTCTCTTTCAACTTCAAAGTCTTACCAAGTATTTTTCCCATGTAAACCTCTCATGTTGATATTCTAAGAAGGCCATAAGCCCATTTCTCATAACAGTTCTTGGTGAGGAGGATTATGGGTTGTTGTTTTTATTTTTGTCAGATATCCCTTATTCATTACATTAATTCTTCTTTTTTATTAAATGGCTCACACAAAAAGAATGTGCAGGAGAAAGTGCCCAATCGAATATTTTTATCTTGATATTATTGTTGTTGTTAGTCGTTTCAGTAGTGAATAACTCTTCATGAGTTTATTCGGGGTTTTCTTGGCAAAGATACTAGAGTGCTTTGTCATTTCTTTCTTCAGCTCATTTTGTGTCTTTGGAAACTGAGGCATACAGGATTGAGTGATTTGCCCAGTATCACACAACTATTAAGTGTCTGAGGTCAGATTTGAACTTGTGAAGATGAGTCTTTCTGATTCCAAGACTAAGAATCCACTGTGCCACCTCTCTACCCCTATGGATATTATGTGGACAAAAAAATTTTGCCTTGTCCCATACAAGTCTACCAAGGTTTTCTAAGATAGGGAAGAAATGCCTAGCTTTCACTCTTCCTTTCAAATGTAATGGCCATATTGATTGACTAGCTCAGCTCTCATGCAGTCTCTCTAAAAGTGAGTCATCCATTGAGATGACGAGAGTAAAAAATCGGTGGCCCAAGTATTTTGGTTTCAAATGCAATCTAGACAGGATGTAGGGTATAAGCCTGCATATACTCTGGAAACAAATCCCCCTCTGTGCGTACTCCACCTTTTCCAATGCCTCTTAATCCTAGTGTCATCTCTTTGTTGATTATTTCCAGTGTGCATCGACATAGCTTGTTCATACACAATTGTTGAAGTGTTATCTCTCCCATTGCACTGTGAAGTCCTAAAGGGCAGTGACTCTGTGTTTTGCCAGTGCTTAACATTGTGCCTGGAATATTACAGGCATTTAATAAGCATTTACTGGTCTTGCCACGTCTGCCTCTTCACAAATATTTCCTGACTGCGTTGGGATTGGCAGCTGGTGATGAGGTGGTGAGAGCTCCAGGTCTGCAGTCAGGAAGACCCAAATTCAAATATGGCCTTAGATAACAGCTTTATGTCCCTGAGCAAGTTCCTTAACCCTGTTTGCCTCAGTTTCCTCATCTGTAAATAAATGGCAAACCACTCTGGTATCTTTGGTAAAAAATTCAAAATAGGTCACAAAGAGTCAGAAATGAGCAAAAACAACTGAACAATAATATGTGCTACTGCCTAGGTGCTGTTCCTCCATGTGCCATGGTGATAAATGTTCTTCATGCATGTTGAATACGTGCTCTCTGTTTTTTATTGAATGCTTAATGCACTCTCTCCCATTGGAGGTATGCTAACCTATGGGAGAATATGCTCCATAGGAGAGGATGGGGGTCTTCTCTTCTTACTTAATTTGCTAGTTTGTGGTTTGGTTAAATGTCTTTTGTTTTGTTCTAATGAATCCTCCAGTAGGTTGGTAAATGTAAACACATTGATAGAAGCTTAAGTTTGAGTTGCTGTTCTTGACCTTAAGAATGCCTTGAACCTGGGATAGTTTTCTGGGGATCAACAAAGGAGAAAATATTTCAGTCTCACATCTAACAGGAATTTTGGGGAATATGGGAAGAAAGAATTAGGGGAAGGAAACTGCCATAAGAAGAGGCTTTCCTGACTCATTTTGCCATAATTTGTAAACACTGAGGTTTTCCTTCACCTACAATTCCTGTCTTTGGACCATATGAGATCTAGACATCTAGAATTACAGAGCTCACTCTTTCCATTCTAGAAGTTCTTTGCAAAGTTGCAAAGAAGCAATTGCAAATTTCAAAAGGTTTAGCATTAATATACCTAATGTCAATGGCAATCTGGACATTTAAGTGGTCATTCAAGGCTTATAGTATGAACTTATTGTATCCTGGTCCCCTATATTAGGGTAGCTAAACAAATTGCCACAGGAAGATCTAAGGGGGAAATTATACAAATTCATTCTACTTCTTGTGGAATTAAAACAATTGTCTTGTGATTTGTGGAAATCCCTTTGCTTGTGGTGGAGGGAGAAGCTGGTTTACAGAGCCACCCAGTGTGAAAAATGGCAGCACGGTCAACTCTTTTTAAAAATAGACCAAAAGGAAAACTGGAAAATAGTATGGCAGAAACTAGGTATAGATGAATATCTTACACCTTGCATCTAGATAAGGTCAAAATGGGTATAAGCAAATTAAGGGATCATAGAATAGTTTCTCTGTCAGATCTATGGATAAAGGAAGAATTTAAGACCAAGAAAGAGATAGGCAGCATTACAAGATGTAAAATGGATAATTTAATTACTTTAAATTCATTTTACATAATCAGAACTAATGCAACCAAGATTCAAAGAAAAGCCAAAAGCTGAGAAATTATTTTTTTACATTAAGTGTCTCTGATAGAGGCCTCATTTCTGAAATAAGTAGAGGACTGATTCAAATTTATGTTATTTTTCCAATTGATGAGTGGTCAAAGTATATGAATAGGCATTTCAGATGAAGAAATCAAAGCTATCTATGGTCATATGAAAAAAGGCTGCAATTCACTTTCATTAGAAAAATGGAAATTAAAAAAAATGAGGTTCTACTTCACATCTATCAGGAAACAAAAATGATAAATGTTAGAAAGGATGTAGGAAAATTGAGACACTAATACACTATTGATAGAGTTGTGAACTGATCCAACTATTCTGGAGAGCAATTCAGAACTATGCTCAAAAGATTATAAAACTATGCATACCCTTTGATCCAGTAATGCCACTATTAGATCTGTATCCCAAAGAAATAAAAAAGGGGAAAAGACCCACTTGTATAAAAATATTTATAGATTTTTATAGCAGCTCTGTGGTGGCAAAAAATTGAAAAGTGAGGAGTGCCTGAATAAATTGTGGTATATGATTGTGCTAGAATACTATTGCACTATAAGAAATGATGAGCAAGATGATTTCAGAAAAACCTGGAAAGACTTAACATGAACTGATCCAAAGTGAAGTGAGCACAACCAGGAGAACAATGTATATAGTAGTAGCAAAATTGTATGATGGTCAACTGTGAATAACATATCTATTCTCATCAGTACAATAATCCAAGATCATTCTGAAAGATTTATGATGAAAAAATCTATCCACCACCAGAGGAAGAACTGGTAAATTCTGAATATAGATTGAAATATATTATTTTTCATTTTATTTTCTTAATGGGTTTTTTAATGTATGTATCATTCCACAACATGACCAATGTAGAAATAAATTTTATATGATATCATACTTATAACCTATATAAAATGCAGAGAGTAAGAGAATTTGGAACTCAACATTTTGGAAAACTAATATTAAAAATTATTTTTGCATATAATTGGGGAAGAATGAAATATTGACAGAGAAAAAAATAAAATAGACCCCAAAGTAATTATATCAAACCTTACACCTATCTATATAATCAGATCCTCAAACTTGGACACACAAAAGCTCATTCACCAAGGCATAGGGAGAGGCAGTGATCATCTCTGGTTTACTCTCCCTCTTCTTTGTGACTTTTCTTCCAAGATTTCTCTTTGTGACTTCTTTAAACTAATTTTTTTTTTAAATTAAGGATCCTGTTGATAGAAAGGAAGGAAGAAACACTCAGTACAATTTGTCTCAGATTCCAGACCTCCTAAAGAGGACCTTTTGGCTCTTTTTAAGCCTCCAGTCCGTCTTCAGTTTCTTATTCTTTTTCCCATTCCCTCTAGCCTCTCAGTAGCAGCTAGGTTTTAACTATGGTGGTTACTAAAAAGAAAATGTTTTCTAGGGGCATTTGCATAGAAGTCTAAGAGTCTTAAAATTTGAGAAAAAATTTTAATATTTTGATTTTATTGTTGCTATTGTTCAGATATTTCAATCATTTCTGACTCTTCATGATACCATTTGGTGTTTTCTTGGCAAAGATACTAACGTGGTTTACCATTTTCTTCTATAGTTTATTTTATAGATGAGGAAGCTGAGACAAGCAGAATTATGTGACTTGCTCAGGGTCACACAGCTAGTTAAGTGAGGCTAAATGTTACCTCAGAAAGATGAGTTTCCCTGACTCCAGGCCCAGCACTCTTTTTTCCTGTGCCCATCTAGCTGTCTCAATATTTTTGATCACTATTTCAATTTAATCAATTTCTTCCACAATCCTATGTATTTTGTTTCATATATTTTAAAACAGATGGACTGCAAAGGGGTCTAGGACATACAAAAGGTGAAAAACTCCTACACTGGACTGAAGTCCTTACAACCCAAAGAATCGGAGAGATCTTTGTTAATTAAAGGAAAAAGTAGAAATAGAAGCTTAATTTCTTTTTGAATCTCTTAGAAGAGCAGGGTAGACTCCCATGAGATGGGGCTAAATGTTCTTGGCTATGCAGTATTCAGCTGGAGATGGATTCATTTCCTTTTGTCCAATGCATTTAACAGGAAGAAAGATGGATGCTAAAAGTGATCCTGTGAGGAAAAGTAATCAGATAAAAATCCCTAAGTTCTTGAAAGAGTACTAAGAGCTTCCTTAACAGACTTACTGTGGCCCACTGGGCCCTGAGAAGTAATGGCTTCATATCCTTCCAACAGCATCAACTTTTAAAATTCAGTTCGGATGAGAGATTTGGCCAGACTAACATGGGGAAAGCACTTTTAGCCAGGCAGAACCTTTTAGATCAGGAGAATATCTTAACCTCTCTCAGGGCTGACAGTAAAGCTTTTTCTGTATCTCTCTGCTCCTTCTGAGCACTTAAAAAGCCAAAGGACAGTAATCACCAAAGAGCACAAGACAGCAAGGAGAGGAAAATTCCACAAGGCATAAGAGGAAAATTCCCAGGATGTGCAACTGAGCAGACATCCCGGGGCCATGGGCCAGTGAAGCTTCCACCCCACCCAGGAACAGCAGACGATTTCTGTCAGGGTTCCATCACCCTACTAGTCTGTAAACTCTAAGAAGGCAGGACCCTCTCCCTGAACTTTGTGTCTCCTCGAGGAGGCTCCCAACCCAGCTCTCTACATCAATGAATCAAACAAGTATTTTTCAGTACTTCCTAAATTCCAAACACTGTATTAAGTACTAACAACATCAACAATGGGACCAGTCGACTGGTTTTTATAGGGTACTCTAAGGTATGCAAAGCTAGCTAGATATCATCTCATTTTATACTAGGAGTACAAAGAGCCAAATAAAACAGATCCTAACCTTAAGGAACTTCCATTCTGTCAAAAGACAACATATGTGTGGATACATGTGTACATGTTCTTATATGTGTATACACACACATATATACAACTAATCGTTTTCTCTCACCCTTTGTATCCAATCATCTACCAAGTTTTATCATTTCTTTCTGAACATCTCTTACATCTACTAAATCTTTGTCTCCACTCATATAATTTCCATCCTAATCCAAGTACTCAAAAACACACACATACATATACTATGTACACATATGCACATATACAGCATATATACATATATACAATGTGTGTATGTGTAATACATATTACATAGAGAGAGAAAAAGAGAGAGCAAAAGAGAGAGAGAGGGAAAGAAAGAGAGAGAGGGAAAGAGAGAGAGAGAGAGAGAGAGAGAGAGAGAGAGAGAGAGAGAGGAGAGGAGAGAGAGAGAGCGACAGAAGGAATAAAAGTAAGGTTAAGTCAGGGGAAGATGATCATTTCTAGAGGAGGTCAGAAAATGCTTCATCTTTATATAGAAAACGGTACTTGAGCTGAATTCTGAAGGAAACAAAAGATTTTAAGAGGCCGGTATAAGGAGGAATTATACTTCAGGCATAGGATATTGTCTGTGCAAAAGCATGGATATGAGAGCTAGAGATAAAGAACTAAACAATGTCCAGTTTGTTGGACCACAGAGTATATGAAGTGGGGTAATGCACATAATAAGGCAAGAAATGTAGGCTGGAGTCAGTTTCTAAAAGGCAGTTCATGTGAAATACTCATTTGTTGGATGTCGGTTGTGACTGAGTTATCACACAACTCATTCTCCATTTGGGAAATCCAAATCTGATTCTCTTACCCAAATATTTCCAGGAAGGGAAATTCAAAAATTGTGAAGGCTTTGGAGTTAAAGGTCTTAGGGGTAGAAGGGGAAGAAAAAGAAAGGAGAGATATACATGTTACTGAAAAAGCCAATTTTTCAGTTCCCTCTACAATTGCTTAAGCAACAATTCCTGGATGCCAGTGTCTTTTGAAATAAGGATGTGGAGGAATTCTCTTCTATTTTCTTCCATTCCATTCCTGTTAACATCCCTGTAATCTAATCTAAGCAGAAGCCTTTTGGGTTTTGATAAGGTCAATCATTTCCTGTTGGAAGTTATGAAAAAGAGCATTTTCTTCTTGGCTTATTGGGAAAAACTTGATTTATTGTCCCTCCACTGACCTTCCCCTTTGGTGTGTCACAACGGTTTTCCATTGAAAAAAATAGAGTGGAATATTGAAGGAATTAATTATCTCATATCACCAGGTTGACTCAGTTCTCCCTTTATCCATTCGGGTAGGGTAGAAAAGAATGAGTCTTTCCACTCTTCAGAGGCATCACAGTTACAGAAGGAGAGACTGCTTCATACAGTGACTTATCACAAGAATCATGGAATCTTCCAGCTGGAAGGGATTATAGAGTTCAGCCTCCTCATTTGGCACATGAATGAACTGAGGCCCAAATAGAAGTGACTTGTGTAAGATGGAAGAGCAGATGCTGGTGCTTAGATGTCTTAAATCCAATCTCTTACGATTCTAAGCCCAGTGCCTTTTCCACTAGAGAGCTGGGTGGTACACTGGTTAGAGTGCTAGAACTGGGGGAAAATATATATGTATATATACATATATATATACATATATATATATATATATATAATCAGAATTGAATTCAGATCTTGCCTCAGATACTCACCATCTGTGTGACTATTAGCTACAAAGAAAGTGCTCACCTGAACTGGCAGAGAGTATTTCTCAACTAGGAGTTCCCTAAAGCAATATAATCATGGATCCAACCCCTAACCCAAATCTAGAACATAATTGTTGTAGCTATGCTCATCGACATACATGAGCCTTGAACAATTACTGGCTGTGTGACTCTGGGTAAATTTTTCTTACTTACTTCTTAACTTCTCATTATCCTAGGCAACTCTCTAAGACCCTGAAGAACAGATATTGATTTTTATTATTGGGGAACCTTTCCTCTATCAATAAAATCATAGGTCACCTCCCACCCTAACCAAAGAGTAATCAATTACTGGATAAACTGCCCTTCGCACTATTTAAAAGCTCTTTCCCTCTTGTTGTTTTTTAATAGTTCAAATTTATTTATTGATTTATTTGTTACATTAAAATTCCTAAAAGATATCATTTGACAAAAAAGATATATGACTATTTAAAACCAAGTCTCGCTTATTTCTATTTATCAGTTCTTTCTCTAGATTTAGTTGTTCTTCAAAGAATATTTCTATTGCTGTATATAATGTTCTTTTGGTTCTGCTCCCTTTACTCTTCATAATTTTATGTAGGTCTTCCCATGGTTTTCCAAAATTAAACTGTTGGTCATTTCTTATGGAATACAGTAGTTTTCCATCACAATCATATGCCACAACTTGTTTATCCATTCATCAATTGTTCCTGTCTTTTGACCAGAAATAGTATATTGACCTGTGTCAAGAGGCAGCCAGAGGAACAGAAAGAATGCCAGCCTTGGAGTCTGTAAGACCTGAATTCAAATCTTGCACTAGATAACCTACCATCTGAGTGAACATAGCCAAGTCATTTAAGCCAGTCTCAGTGTTCTCTTCTATAGTATAAGAATAGTAATATCTATATTGGAGTACAATTTTGGGCAGCTCAGAGTTCAGCTCCAGACTCAGATACTACCTATGCAACCATGGGAAAATCATTTAGTTTCTATTTGCCTTGGTTTCTTCATTTTTTTAAACGTTACCTTCCATTCTAGAATCGATGCTGCATATTGGTTCCAAGGCAGAAGAGCTATGCAATGAGAGTGAGGTGACTTGCCTGGGGTCACATACCTAGGAAGTGTCTGAGGCCAGATTTTATACCTGGCTCTCAATCCACTAAATCACTTAGATGGCCCAAATTTCTTCATCTTTTAAATGGGGATAATAGCACACACCTCCCAGGGTTGTTGTAAAGATCAAATGAGTCATTGTAAAGCACACAGTGCCTGGCACATAATAAGAGTTATATAAATGTTAGCTATCATTATTATTTATATTATAAATCTACAAAATGGGAAAATAATAGCACCTACTTCCTAGGGTTTTGTGAGAATCAAAGAAGATACCTGCAGTATACTTAGCATTGTGTTTTGTATAGAGTGAGTATCATAAAAATGTAAGCTATACTACCATGATTTCTAGCTATCCCAAAGGGCTGTCAGAAGGCACAAGGGAGATAATGTATGTAAAGTATTTTGTGATCTTTAAGATTCCTCGTAAATAGGAGTTATTATTATTATTACCTTACTTTTTTCCAGATCAGAAGTCTGGGAAAGGAGGAGAAAGTGTTTTTAGGGTTGGCAAGATGCCAGCTGCTTACCACAATGGCACCTCGAATTTTTGTGTCACTTCATCGATCTGTGTGTCCAGAAGGAGTATGATCCGGTCGAGAGTACATGGCAGCATTGTCATTTCTCTGCAGTGATACTCAGGTCTCTCAGGGCCAGCAGAGGTAATCTGGCTAATTGGAATGGCTCTTTCCTTGTCCATCCACACAAGCAGACAATTCGACGGGACAGGAACACAGAGTTCCAAGGAACCATTACATGCAGTTCCTTTGGTTATTCAAACATGCACGGATTCTTATTATGAAATGAGGAGCAAGGATGCTGTGGAGTCTGTTGGCTGTCCTTGACCATATGTGGCCAGTAGCTCACTGACAGCCTAAAATCTCAGGCACTCACTGTACCATGCTGCAAAGATTGCAGGACCTAGAGTCAAGAACAATTCAATTTTAAATTCTGCCTTGGAGACTTCCTGGCAATGTAATCACTGAAAAAAATATTTTTTAACTTATAAAATCCTTGAATTTCTAGTCTAGTATTTTAGTAGTCTAGTTTCTAGTCTAGTAGTTTAGTAGTCTAGTTTTTAGTAGAAAAGGCATCATGGCAAAAATAATAACTCACATCTATACAGTGTTTTAAGGTTAATTCACATTATCTCATTAGAATGAATGAAAAAAGCATTTTTTAAGCATTGACTATGTACCCATCTCTGTGCCTCGCTAGAGTTATAACTATAGATAGTCCTTACCTTCGATGTGCTTGCATTCTAATGAGACGGGGAAAGGAAAGGCAATCAACATTCATATAACACTTACTATCCAGGTACTGTGCTAAGCACTTTACAAATATCCCTCATTTGATGCTCACAACAACCCTCTGGGATACATGCAATAATTATGCCTTTTTTTTACAGTTGAGAGAACTGAGGCAGAGGCTAAGAGACTTGCCCAGAGTCACACAGCTAGTAAGTATTGGCAACTGGATTTTAATTCAGATCTTTGGTGAGTAGGTTGACATGCTCCATCCAGGAACAATGTCAGAATTGACTTGCTTATATTTGATGGTTCTAGCCATAAAGGACAGATGGGAGAGTGAGGAAGGGGTACTCTAAGGAGACAAAGTGATTAGCACAGAGATTGTGAAGCATGTGTTTGGAATGAAGCTTTTTTTAAAAAATTGATCTTTATTTTATTCTAGTAACAAATTTACACATAAGTTTTCCAAAGTTACATGATTCTTGTGTTGTCTCTCTCCCCTCTTCACTCCCCACTCCTGAAGTTGACAAACAATTCCATTGGGTTATACATGTATTATCACTCAAAACCCATTTCCATATTATTCATTTTTATAAAAGAATATTATAAAATCAACCCCCCAAATCATATACCCAAATAAACTTGATAAATCATGTTTCCATCTGCAGTTCTACTCCCACAGATCTTTCTCTAGATATGTATAGAATTCTTTCTCACAAGTCCCTCAGGATTGTCCTGGATCAATGCATTGCTATTAGCAGCAAAGTCAATTACATTTGATCATCTCACAGTATTTCAGTTACTGGGCACAATGTTCTCCTGGTTCTGCTTATTTCACTCCCAATCAGCTCACTTAGGTCCTTCCAGTTCTCTCTAAAACCATCCTGTTCATCATTTATTATAGCACAATAGTATTCCACTACCATCATATACCACAATTTGCTCAGCCAAGAAATGAAGCTTTTTTGAAATAGAGGTATGGAGAGGTAGTTACCAGTCAGGAAAGTGGGACCTCACAGCCTTTTAAGGGAGAGGCTGCTATCCCACTTTAAAATTACAACTAAGGAAACTAAAGCTCACACTCTTGCCCAGAGTCTCATAGTTGGTAAGCTTCTGACTTCAAATGCAGCTCATAACTCATTTTACCAACAAAACTAAACCCAACAACAAGAAAAAAAATTAAACCACTTTACTACTTCCATCTATCTCAGCATTGTTCTGAAGGGTCAAATAAAATAGTTTCTACTTTGCAAACTTTAAAATGCTATGCAAATGCCAGATATTATTGAACAAAATTAGATAGTTAGGCTGGAGAAGGACATTACAGGAACCTTTTCATATTGCAGATGAGAAAATTGATGTCTAGTGAAATGCCTTGCCCAAATACATTGAACTCTCTTATTGAAGAAAGAAAACCCACATTCCAATCCCATTGTTGAATGTTACTAACTGAATGACCTGGAGATAATCCATTTAAACATGGAGAGTCTTAGTTTCCTCAGCCATAAAATAGAGATAATATTCTTGTACTACTTATCTCACTGGCTCATTGATAGAAAAGCACTTTGCAAACATTAAATCACTATAGAAATGTAAGTTATTATATTCATTACTGGCAGATCTGGGACTGGAGCCCATAACTCCTAGATTCATTGTCATTATAATCACTTAGCTTACATTTGGCATGGTGTGATGGAGAAGGTTCAAAGGGTGTGGGCTGGAACCTGGTTCTGCCATTTACTACTAGCTTTAGCCAGTGGTCCTATTTGAATAATTCTTTATTGTTGCAAAGTGCTTTGAATCTCATTGTGTGTTTAAAATGCATTGGATCCATATATCTAACCAATGGAATAGGTAGCATCTCACGTGAGACTTTGAGGTTTTCAGAATTATGACAAGGTGATAGCCATTGTGGAGATGCTTTCTATATCATGACCGAAAAAAATCTGAAATGTAACAATTTTATTTATTTTTTAAATAGGCTTGTGATTTCATAGGTGTTTGGAACTCCCTTCTGCCTTGGAACCAACACACAGTATTTATTCTAAAATGAAGCTAAGGTTTTTTAAAAATGAGCTAGAGAAGAAAATGGCAAACTGCTCCAATATCTTTGCAAATAAAACCCCAAATGGGGTCACCAAGAGTCAGATATGACTCAGACAACTAAACAACAATATGTATAAAAGAACTAATTGGGGAAGTATACATATATACATATATATATACATATATATATGTATATATATATATATGTAGGATTCATTGCAGATCTTATGACATTATCTTTCCCAGAAAACTCAGCCTTTTTCAAAACTTCCCTAATTTTATGAAAGGTGTCATCACCACCCTTTCAAAATCTCAGGTTTTCAACCTCCTTATCCTTGACTCCTCACTCAATAGAGTCCACTCTCTTCAAAGTTACCGATATTCTCTAATTGCTGTATGTGATAGTCTTTTCAGAAACTTCATCCTTCCTGATCCCACTAATCATCCTCTCCCCTAGCAGGCTTATTCTCTCATCTCTGGGCTCCTGAAAACAATGTGAATTACCTATAAAAACTTCTAACTGAACCACCAGAAATAACAACAACTTGAGAACACAATTCTCTCACCTGTTTAAAAATTTCCAATTCAATTTCAATGGGTTTTGAACCTATTTGTTAAAAATATAAAAATATAACACCTTGGGATTATTTTTCAGGAACAGCTGCTAATTGACATCAAAGAAAATGGAAATTTACAAGCTGAATTTTATAAAAAAAAACCCTTTGAATAATTGATGAATGGGTTTGAAAAATGAACATCATAATTTAGTAAGTCTGGTTGACATTTCTTCCATTTAGAGCCATATATCTTTGGAAGTTGTCTTTTTAACTATAATAGCCATTAATACCAAATTTCAAAGTAAACAACTTAGGACCAGCTCTTGAAATCACAGGTACACAAATCAAGCTTTTCAAAAAGAAGAAAACATTAAAACACATTACTTTCACCAATAAATTAACAATAATTTTAATGAGAACAAATTTTGGGTACCTTTAACAAACAAAATATTGTTTTCATCTTTATTACCTTTTAAATTTGTAGTTTAGTATCAATTTCAAAATATGTGTAATTGTTGGTACAGCTGTGACCTTGGGGAAGTCACCTGACTCCCATTGCCTAGTCCTTACCACTCTTACTCTTCTGCCTTAGAACCAATAAGAAAAATGGCAAATCACTCCAGAATCTTGGCTAAGAAAACCTCAAATGGGCTCACAAAGAGTGAGACACTCCTGAAATAACTGAACAACATGAGTATAAATGAGATCATTGAGGTAGTATACATAGGATTGAGTGAGTATACCTAGCATGTGATTTATATATAATTATATATAATACATATATATGATATATATATACATATATCTTTTCATCTCTCCTTTTCTGTCCCATCCTTTTTGTCATTATATCACACACACACACACACACACACACACACACACACACACACACACATATATGATATACACACATATTTACCTTATAAATAAGTAAAAAGACAATGGAGAGAGCCCTGAGTCTGGTTCAGGAAGATCTGATTTCAAATCTAGCCTCAGATTTGAATATATGTGACCCTGGGCAAGTCATTTAATCTATGTCTGTCTCAGTTTCCTCAGCTATAAAATGGGGATAATAATAGCACCTACCCAAACACAGTATCATTGTGAGAATTAAATATTTGTAAAGTGCTTTGCAAATCTTAAAGGACTATATAAATGATATTATTATCATTACTATTATTATCCCAATAAAATTATGTAATGAATATTGATATATTATTATAAAGTGGGGTTCATCATTGTTATCATTACCTTCATAAGAAGTCACTTCATTCAGCTTCCTTGTGACAAATAAAGCAATTCAGGACAAGTCTTGCTAAAGAGAGCACATCTGACACAGTTTACAAATTTTGCCCTGACATGAGGAAGAAGGTATATTTCATTATCATGTCAAGGAAAGGAAACTGAGTCACTCTACATTCTGTTTAGAAATCAGAACTAGTAGAGACACAAATGTATTTTTTATTTAGGAATTCCTCAGACACTTATTTACTAGCATGAATTCCTCCTCACCAGCCAAGAATCCCAACTTACAAGGGAAGCCTTAAGCTTTATAAGACTTTCCTTTGGGCTTCTAGACACTCCTGAGTAATTATTTCAACTTCCCATCTTACATCAATGGTACAAGACACAAACATATTTTTAATCCATCTTCTATGCATAAGTACAATTGTAGTAGGCATTATAGTGAATAAGAGGATGGGACAGTAAAGGATGAGAGATGAAAAGGACCCCCACAAGGGGTTCTATAGAACTTTTCTCTGTATGTGTTATAATTGACATTATACAAACATCTTCTATAACTTCTCTTCCTGACTGTATCTTAATGGTCATTTACTGTTCCTAGATATAACCCATTGGATGAAATTGAGATATTAGAGTCCTAAAGAGGTGGTTATGTTATCAGCTCTAAAACCCCGGACAAGTCACTTAACCTTTGTTTCAGTTTCCTCATCTGTAAGAGGGAAATAATAAGCACATCTACTTTAAAGAGCTGTTGTGAGGACCAAATGATATAATATTTGTAAAGTGCTGGCACATAGTAGAGGCTTAATAAATGCCTATTTCTCTTCCTTTCTTTACTCATTAATGATGAAAATAGATTGAGATAGAAATGCTGTCCAATCTGTTCTGTTATTTCCCTTATACTTTCATCTAAAAAATGCTCTCAAGATGATCTGGCTTAGTTGGGTCTCATACAAAACATTCTGCAGGTTCATTTCCCGTATTATTGCTTATAGTTGTTTAGAATTAAATTATTACTCGTAATTTAAAAATAATTTTTCTCCATACTGTTTTGCAAATGAACTTGGATTCTGAATGAATGTTGCAATTGATTGGTATGTCTCTTCTTGTGGGGATCATATAAGCTTAGAACTGAAAGAGATTTGAGAGATCAATAAGTCCAACTCCATCATTTTTTAGATGCATATTATGAAGCCAGTGGAGGTGAAGCGTCTTGTTCTAGGTTTCTCAGATAGTAAATGGCAAAAAGGAGACTTGAACTCAAGTATTTGATAGCTGAGGTAGTTTCTAGGCTCTTTCCCCCTCCTCACTGTAGTATTTGCATCAATTAAACTTCTCTAAGAATGTTACTCATCAAATTCTGTACTTTTTAACAATTTTCCAGAGTCAAAATTCTATTGAATCAGGGTGCTATAATAAAACTGTTATCTTCATCCTTTCTTCAAATTTAGTGTTGATTTTAGACTTATTCTAAACAACCATTGGATTGTCTACACATAGACAGCAATTCTACAATGACTACTATCTCAGTAGTCACCCGTTTCCTATATGTCAATATACTCAATTTTATTTTTTGCCACATCAGTGCTCATCACATCCAGTGCCTTACAACTCTATCCTTAAGGAAAACATGAATATATTTGCTTCATGGCACATAAATATGGCTTTCCTGAGTGCTCCATTTTAATTTCTTAATTTAATAACATTAAATTAATTTCTGCTTCATTTCCTAAATACTGATCATATTTTCCTCATTTCCCCCTGTGTCTATTATTTCTACTAAATTTTAATGCATCATTTCAGTTTGCAGATAAAATTGGTTTCTCAATGTCCGTGTAAGAAAAGTATATATGTATGTGTATGTCTATATATGTGTGTATGCTAAGATCTAGTAGGTTTCACTGAGTCAATTTTTTGGTACCATGATCCCAACTGAGGAAGGTAGATGGTATAATAGAGCATTGTACCTAGACTTAAGAAGACCTGAGTTCAAATCTGGTCCTAGGGACTTACTAGTTGTATAATACTACATAAGTCACCTAACAATGTTGATTCTAAGATGGAAGTAAGAGTTTAAAAAAATAGCCCCACCAAGTTCTAGCTTACTGGACCACATCTAGTATCCTTGCTTCTCAAGACTTCTCTACTAGGTTAACTGTAGTATGAAGCCTGGATTCCTAGAATGAGATCCTTATGGCTCAAGCTTCTGGATTTAGGCTCCTCTCCAGCATATAGACCTCGCAAATGACAGATGGAACAAAACCAAACCCAAACTAGTTTCTCAAGATCAGATGGCTCAAGTGAAGGAAGTTATCCTTGGATACTCTCCACTTATTAAATGATGTCATTTGTTGTGAGTGAAGGAGTCCTTTACCTTTAAATATGAATGAAGGGAAAATGGCAAACTATGCTCAGTCAGGAAGTTTTAAAGACATAGATAACTCTGTCTAAAGAATCAGAGGGAGGAGTCAAGATGGAAGCTTAGAAGTAGCTAAAGTAGATTCTTATGTGAAAACCTTTCCACACCAATCAAAACCAAAGTGTTTCAAGGGGGACAGAGAACCAAATCCAACAAGAAGACAGATCTGAGGGACCCTCCTGCTCTATTCAACTTAAAAGGTGTGCAGAGAAGGTTGAATCTTTAGGTTTAAGGAAAAGAAAAAGGAAGGACCCAAGGCCCTTCCCCCACCTACTATGCTGAGACTTGGGTGGGGGGGGGTGTCAGTGGGATCTCAGGGTTAGGGCTTCAACCAAGATGGAGTGCCTTCCTACCACAGCTACAAGAGGCTCAGGGCTCTGACCACAACTGGCAAGGAGGCATCTGGAGGAGAGAAGCAGAGGAGATATCAGGCTGGTCACAGCCTTTAGCCACCACTCCATCTTGGACCTCTGCCTCTGGAAGTTTTGACCTCAGGGCACATTCAGCTCTGCAGATCAGCTCAACTGGCTTATTCTAGTTCATCAATAATTCAGAGAAGAAACCTTCAGAGGACAGAGGGGCTTAATATCATCAAACTGGCAGAAAACCAGAAAAGCAAGGGTACACAGTGGACAGAGAGCCAGCCTCAGCAGAGAGACAGCCACGGGTCTCTCCTGCTTGATCCAACCTGAAAGGTACACAAATAAAGTAGAATTCTCAGCTATAAGGGAAAGATCCAACACACCTCTCCCATCTACTGTGCTAAAACTCATGGTAGGAATCTGACTGACTAGGATCCCAGGATGAAGGCTACAACCAAGACAGAGTAACTTGGTACTACCATGGGAAGCTCAGGGCTCTGCCAGGGTGGCTGGCAGAAAGGAGTAGAGAGGAGTACCTAGAGTAACTTTCTTCAGCTACCGCACCTTCACTTTCACCTTCAGCCTCTGCTGGCAGCTGGGGAAGATCTGGCCTCAGGGCACATTACTACAACTGGTCAGTTCCACCAGCCTAATCCAGTTAATTAGCTAAACAAAGAAGAAGCCCTGTCAGGGCAGAAAAGCCCAAACTCACAGATCTAGCCAATAAACAGAGGAGAAAGAAGGAAAAAATATGAGTAAACAACAGAAAAATAAAAAAGAAATGATCGAGGAACACCAAGCAAAAACTCATGAACTCCGGCAAATTAGACACAGGCTTTGGAAGAAGTCAAAACACAATTCAAAAGAACAATTAAGAGAGGCTGAAGAAAAATGAAAAAAGAACTTAAAAAGCAAAATATATTATCTGGAAACAGAGGCACATGAACTAAAACAAGAAAATAGTTTCTTAAAAGCCAAAATTGCAGAAGCAGCTGGGTAGCTCATTGGATTGGGAGCCAGGCCTAGAGATGGGAGGTCCTAGGTTCAAATGTGACCTCAGACACTTCACAGCTGTGTGACCCTGGGCAAGTCATTTGACCCCCATTGCCTACCCTTACCACTCTTCTGCCTTGGAGCCAATACACAGTATTGTAATTGTAAACAATTTGAAAAAAAGCCAAAATTGACAAGCTCAAAAACAAAGCAAAGATAGTAAAAGACAAAAATAATGGCCTACAAAGAAAAAAATCAAAAGGAAAAGGAAGATTAAAAAGCCAGGGATGAAATTCAACCTTTAAAAATTAGACTTGAACAACTAGAAATGAATGACTTCACAAGGCAGTGGGTCTATAAAACAAAATTAAAAGAATGAAAATATTGAGGAAAATATGAAACAACTTATTGATAAAATAACAGACCTGGAAATAGATGCAGGAGAGAATATTTAAGGATTATTGGACTACCAGAAAATAATGACGAAATAAAAATCCTGGACATCATTCTACAGGAAATTATCCAAGAAAACTGCCCTGATATTCTTGAACAAGAGGGTAAAGTAGAGATTGAAAGAATCCACAGATCACTTCCTGCATTAAATACCCAAATGACAACACACAGGGATGTTATAGCCAAGTTCAAGAACTTCCAAACCAAGGAAAAGATATCAAAAGTTGTTAAAAGGAAACAATTTAAATATCATGGAGCCACAGTCAGGATTACACAGGACCTGGCTGTATCCATACTGAAGTATCAGAAGGCATGGAATATAATATTCTGGAAAACTAGGGAACTGGATCTACAACCAAGAATGAACTATGCAGAAAAATTGACTATAATCTTGCAGGGATCATTTAATAAAATATGGTCATTTAATAAAATAGGAGATTTCTAAGCATTCCTGAAGAAAAGATTGGACTTAAACAGAAAACTGGATGCCCAAACACAGAACTCAAGAGAAGCACCAAAAGGTAATTAAGAAAGGAAAGAAAATTAAGGGATCCAATATGTTCAAATGATTTTTATTCCTATATGAAAAGATGATATTGGTAACTCTTAAAAATTGTTATTACTATTTTCATCAGGGTAGCTAGAAGAAGTACACCTAGAGGTTGTAATGATAAATTATATAAGATGATTATATATATATATATATATATATATATATATATATATATATA
>NC_058133.1:55800810-55833001 GCF_016433145.1 Gracilinanus agilis
AGACCTCCAGGAACTGATGCAGAGCGAAAGGAGCAGAGCCAGAAGAACATTGTACACAGAGACTGATATACTGTGGTAAAATCGAATGTAATGGGCTTCTGTACCAGCAGCAATGCAATGACCCAGGACAGCTCTAAGGGATTTATGGTAAAGACGCTACCTACATTCAGAGGAAGAACTGCAGGAGAGGAAACATATAAGAAAAGCAACTGCTTGAATGCATGGGTCAGGGTGGACATGATTGTGGGTGTGGACTCGAAACTACCACACCAATGTGGTACCACTACCAACAATTTGGAAATAGGTCTTGATCAAGGACACATGACAAAACCAGTGGAAATGTGCATCGGCCATGGGTGGGGGCAGTGTGGGGTGTGAAGGGGAAAATAGGAGCATGAATCATGTAACCATGTTAAAATTGAATATTAATAAATGTTTAAATTTAAAAAAATGGTAAGAAAAAACATGAAGTTATGAAGAGTAAAATGAACAGAACCAAGAGAACATCATATACAGCAACAGTAACATTGTTTGAAGAATGACTTGTGTACATTCATCTCCAGAAAAAAGAAATAATAAATGGAAATAAGCAAAATGGTTTTATATATGTATATATCTTTTAATCAAGTGATGCCTTTTCTAATGGGGGGAGGGGAGAAAGGGAGGGATTTACCTGGGGATTTTAATGTAATGAATAAATAAATTTTAATTAAAAAAAAACAATATGGTGCTGCCTAAGAGACAGAAGGGTGGATTACTGGAATAGACAAGGTAAATTTCCTTAGCAAGACAGTGTACAATAAACCCAAAGATCCTTGCTTTTGGGACAAGAACCCAGTATTTGGCAAAAACTGCTTGGAAAGTAGGAAAACAGTATGGGAAAGATTAGGTTTAGATCAGCATCTCACACCCTATACCAAGACAAATTCAGAATGGGTAAATGACTTAAATATAAAAAATGAAATATAAAAAGTAAAATAGGTGAACATAGAATAGTATACTTGTCAGATCTATGGGAAAGGAAATAATTTAAGACTAAGAAAGAGAATATTACAAAATGTAAAATGAATAATTTTGGTTACATTAAATTTAAAAGTTTTTGTACAAATAAAACCAATGCAACCAAAATTAGAAGGGAAGCAACAAACCAGGGGTAAAAACTTTATAACAAAAACCTCTGACAAAGGTCTAATTTCTCAAATTTATAAGGAGCTAAATCAATTGTACAAAAAAATTAAGCCATCCTCCAATTTATAAATGGTCAAAGGGACAAGAATAGGCACTTTTCAGATCAAGACATCAAAACTGTCAGTAAGCACATGAAAAAGTGTTCTAAATTTCTCATAATTAGAGAAATGCAAATAAAAACAGATTCGAGATACCACTTCACACAGAGCAGATTAGCCAATATAACAGTAAAGGAAAATAATAAATGTTGGAGGAGGTGTGGCAAAATTGGGACACTAATACACTGCTGGTGGAGTTGTGAATTGATCCAGCCATTATGGAAGGCAATTGGAACTATGTCCAAGGGGCTTTAAAAGACTGCCTGCCCTTTGATCCTGTCACACCACTGCTGGATTTGTACCCCAAAGAGACGAGAGAGGAAAAAAAAAAAACCTCATACAAAAATATTCATAGCCACGCTCTTTGTAGTGGCAAAAAATTGGAAAATAAAGCAGTGTCGATCAATTAGGGAATGGATTAGCAAATTATGGTATCTGATGATGATAGAATACTATTGTACTCAAAGGAGCAATGAACTGGAGGAATCCATGTGAACTGGAAAGACCTCCTGGAATTGATGCAGAGTGAAAGGAGCAGAACCAGGAGAACATTGTACACAGATACTGATACACTGTGGGACAATCAAATGTAATGGATTTCTTTACTTAGTAGCAATGCAATTATCCAGGACAATCCTGAGGGACCTATGAGAAAGAACACTATCCACATCCAGAGAAAGAACTGTGGGAGCAGAAACACAGAAGAATAATATATGATTGATCCCTTGGTTTGATGGGTGTATGACTGGGGATGTTGACTCTGAATGATTACTCTAATGCAAATATTAATGATATGAAAATAGGTTTTGAACAATGGTACATGTAAAATCCAGTGGAATTTCTCATTGGCTTTGGGAGGGGAGATTGAGGAGGAGAGGGAAAGAAAATGAATAATGTAACCATGGAAAAATATTCTAAATTAATTAATCAATAAAAATTAAAATAAAATATTGATTTGCCTGGAAAAAATAAAGAATCAGAAGAAAAATGACTTGTAATCTATGTTGTAGACCAACACATATACCAGAAAGAAAAATAAAGAAAAGATAAGAAAATGTGCTTCAATATGCCCCCTGAGTCCTTTGGTTCCCTATTTATGTATGGTTAGCATGCTTCATCTTTTGGAGTCCTTTGGAGTTATTATGATTGATCATTGTGTTGATCAGAGTTCCTAAGTCTTTCAAAGTTGGTATCTTTATAGTATTATTAATCGTATTATTATTTACAGTATTACAGTACTACAACAGACAATTGACAATAAGCCATTTTATTTGCATTTTTGGAGTGAATTTTGTCAGTGGCAGTAAAGAACAGTCCTTGCACTAATAAAATCACAAATCTGGACCATGAACAAAACAAAATACTTAGAATAATATCTATTTCACTTGTGAAGAAAGCTTCTGTGAAAAAAATCACACCGTAAGCCTTAAAACATTATAGAAAGGTCAGCAGTTATTATTAACTCAACACTGTATTTAGTCCTAAAGACAAAAGGTATTGTCTTTTACAAGGGGATGATTTGAGAGACCTCACTTTGGGGAGGTTCTGACTGAAGAACAAGACAGTCCAGAGTAGGTAAGCCAAAGGTCACTATAGGAGGAAAGAAAAGAAGAGATCAGGGATCCTGTAAAGAAATAAGTAGAACCTTCAACTATCTCCCTCCAAGCAGGGCTCTATGTAGACACATGAATTCAGGTCTTTTGACATCAGCTGGGTGAGACACTTTGTCATATTAGAATGTGAGCTCTTTGAGAGTAAAGATTTTTTTTTGCCTATCTTTGTATCTAGAGCTTACCATAATGTTTGGCACCTAGTAAACAGTAAATGTTTGATGATTGACAGACTGATTTTCCAAGATCTGTTTGGGGGCTCCATATTACATGCATCAGAGTAGGGTCTGCAGCATTTAACAGATACCTGGATAATATGTGCAGTGGGTTAGGACCAGAGATTCTGGGATTCTGAGATGTTGCCCTTTGAAAGCCCTAAATCTATCCCTTTGGAGTGCCCTCAACAAGTTGAAATGCTTCATGAGATAAGCCACAGTCACATAATTTCTACCATTCTCCAGGGTCACTCTACTGGTCCATGAAACTGAGCCATACTTCCTGACCCCTGGCAAATGTGTGGGGCTACTGGCTTTGTTATCCTGTCCCAACTCCTCAATCTAGTGTGAGGTACGTTCTCCAAACCCTCTCATATCACACAAGGTAGTAGAGATCAATAAATACAAGTGGAAAATAGACAATAGCAATCCAGTCACTGATCATTGATCCAATCACTCACTTATTAGCATTATGGGGACAGCTGTGAATAGCGTTCTCTTCATATCATGCAAAAGAAGGGACTTTTGACACCCATTTCCCCACTCACAGGCAGCCTGATTCAGACACATGGGAGGATATTGAAGTGGAGAGCTGCCCTTTGAGATGACAGTAATTATTACAGCAGTTCCAGGAACTCCTTTCTCTGTTCCCATGACAACCCAGACCAAATTGGCTTTACAGACTCTGAACGCTTGCCCGGGAGAATGAATGGGAAGATGATCTTCAAATAGTAATAACTCGTTAGCTGCACTATTACCCCTTCCCTGCTTTCTAACTGGGCTACCCCTCCCCATCCCATCATTCACTGGAGTTTGGATACAGTTTTGGCCACCAAACAGGTTCAGTTGGAGGCAACGTAGGTCTTAGTATTTAAAGGTGAAGGATAAGAGAGAGACAGAGTGAGAAGATGTGAATCTTCCTTTCTATCATGGTTAGCTAAGGATGGAATAATATGAGACCTGATTACGAGATAATCAACTTAGATTTTGAAAGGAGACTTAAAAGTCATCTTGTCCAATGGCTTCTTGTTATTATCAATGGCTTGTGGCTCTCAGGAAGTTTGCTGAATTGTCTAGGACCTGATAAGCTTTCTACATAGAGGAAAGTGGCAGGAATGGGATTTGAACTTGGGTTCTTTGACTCCAAATACAATATTATTTCCTGTATTATGATGCTCGCTTCCCTAGAGAATGGATTTATTACAGACTAAAATAATAGTTTATAGAGAAGAAAGGGGCCATTATAAGCTCCATTTGGGAAGGGCACAGAACTCTTTCCACCCTGAGGTTTTGGAAAAGATTATTTACACTTAAGTGTGCCTCATGACTATTCCTAGGGCTCATTAATACAAAATACCTGCATATGGCCCCAGAGAATATGCTCCACAGGTTCCATTTGTTTTTTTCTTAATCGGAACACTACTGGGGCTACTCACACCAGTCAGCAAGTCTTGATTGGATCTGGAAAGGATGTGTATAGGCAGAACTAGGGAACTAATTGTACATTTTGATCCTACCCTTGCATTTTTTTAACCCTTACCTTCTGCCTTAGTATCAATTCTAAGATAGAAGACTTAGGCAACTGATATTGTGACTTGCCCAGGGTCACACAACTAAGAAGTGGGTGAGGTCCTTTCAGAACTGGAAGCCAGGTCCTCCTGATTCCAATGTTCTTTCGTCTTAATAGTTTTTAGAGCCACAATGAATTCAGCACTGGGCAAAGAGTCCAGAAGACCTGAATTTAAATTTAGCCTCAGATACTTCCTGGCTATGTTAGCTTAGGCAAGTCATTTAAGTCCTGTCTACTTTTTCCTCACCTGTAGAATGGGAATAATAATAGAACCTACCTCCCAGGGTTGGTGAGAGAATCAAAATGAGATAATAGTTGCAAAGCACTTAGCACAGTGCCTGGCACTTACTGGATGATTAATAAAATGTTGTTTCCTTCCCCTCCATTAGATACTTATATTGAGTAGAATTGGTAGAGCTGGTGAGAGTTGAGGAAGGCCTTTACCCAATAGTTTAATAATACTTTATTTACTGTTATCTATTAACACTTTGAGGGAATTAATTTTTCAGCCATTATTATTAAGATTAAGATGTTTTTCTTTTTAAAATTAATAAATTAGTTAATTAAATTCTTTATTATTTGAAAAGCACTCTATAAATATTATCTCACTTTATCCTCACAACAATGCTGGGAAGTAGGTTTTATTATTAACCCCATTTTACAGATGAGGAAACTGAAGAAGGCAAAGGTTAAGAAACTTACCCAGGATCACACAACTAGTAAGAGCTATAACTAAGAGATGTATTTGATTAACTCTAAACTCTAAGTCAAGATGACCTAAGACTGAATCTTGTATTAAGCACATTAGCTATGTGACCCTGGACAAGCCATCTCTCTGTGCCTCAGTTACCTTATCTGTTCAGTAAAGGAAGGGGGAATAGACTGTATAAGGCCCCTTCCAGCTCTAAATTGATGATCTTATCAGCCTGAGCTGCAAGGGATCCTGGAACAGACAGGAAAATGCCACGAAGGCAGAAAAAGACATGAATAAGTAGATATCACTATATTCATCATTTTGCTGATTTCTTCCCTGGCCACCTCAAGTCCTCCTAGACTTCAGCAAGTTCAAATTGAACAAATAGTATTAAGTAGAAAACACTGTTTTGGGTGCTCAGGGAACTATACAGAAGGATTCATCAGACTCTTTGCCTTCAGTGAGCTTTCAAATCCAGTGGGATCTGGGTGAGCCAGGATGTGTTGTGAGTGTGTCTTGGGGAGGAGGGGAGGTTGGATGTGACATTTAAATATCAACAATTTGGAATAGGAACAGGCATGTATAGACAAGGTGTGAACAAAGGGCTAGGAGAGTTCTGAGCTGGGAAAGATCAGTTGTAGACAGGGAGATTCAGTTCAACAAACATTTATTTATAAAACATCTGCCACAAAGTAGGCATCCTACTAAGATATGGGTGTAGAAAGAAAAAAAATGAAACACTCCCTCAAGAAACTTACTTCTATTAGCAGACACAAGATGAACCCAAAGAAGAAAATTTAAAATGTATATAAAGCAATACAAGAAAGTTCCAAAAGGGTACCAATAGCCTCTGTGTGTGTATATGTTTTAGTGTGTTCAAATAAGTATGTTGGATGTACAGATGGGGAGGTGTGTGTGGATAAATGGATGAGTGGGTATGGGGAGTGATGGATGCATTGTGGGTGTGTAGATGTTGTGTGTGCATGTGTGTGAGTGAGTTTGGGGCTGTATGGATGGGGTGGATGGATGTGTCAGGATGCCTATGTGGTATGATAGGGTAGAAATAAGTGTAGATATTGTATGTATGTGTGTGTGTTGATAGATAATGTGATTGGGGAAAAATTTCAAATAAAAAGTATCATCTGGGAAGGGTACCATAGGCTAAAAGCGAGGCTTAAAGATGGGAAGTCCTAGATTCAAATCTGACCTCAGACTCTGCCTAGCTTGGGTGACCTTGGGCAAGTCACTAAACCCCCATTGCCTAGCCCTTACTGTTCTGCCTTGGGACCAATACTTAGTATTGATGTTAAGAAAGAAGATATATATATATTTTAAAATATCATCTGCATCATGTCTTGAAGGAAGCTAAGCAGGGGTGAGCTGCATGCCCACGTAGACATTCTGGGAGGCAAGGGGTTATTACTATACCTATTTTGAGGAAACTGAGGCAAACAGAGATAAATCACTTGCCCAGGATCACATATCTAGTTAATCTCTGAGGCTAGATTTGAACTCATGAAAAGGAGTCTTCCTGATTCCAAGCTCAGTGCTCTATCCATTGTACCACTTCGCTTCCTCTTTTGAGATAATTTCCATTTTAGACAGGTCACTGGTGAGATTTCCTTCTTCCAGAAAAGAAAGCCTTTGGATGGCCCATGAAAGCTTACTTCTAGTACTATCTTCTACACTGGACTCTTTGTGTATGTGTGTAAACTTGAAGGAAATCACCTCTCCTTACGTATCTTAATTTCCCCATATTTTAAATGGATCTGAAATCTCTCTAGGTATCTCTAATAATAATCTGTCCTTGTTCTGTACTCTGAAACCACCTTGTGAATGAGCTCATCTCATAGCATGTCAATAGACAATCTCTCTTAATAGGGTCCAAAGAAAATCTATCCACTCCCCTGGCCAATGATCCTATTCATTGTGCTTCCCACCTGCCTCGTACAAGTGTTATGGGAATGGATGTGAGTAGAGCTACAAATTACTCTGATCTTTTTGGAATAAAGCTATGGGACATGACCCTTCTCTCTGCTTCTCTTATCAAGAAACTAAATGAGTACCCGCTACTTCAGAAGGGTAATGAGGAATGGAGGGGAAACATCGTCATTCAATGCCAATACATGTCAGTCAAAGGAGATTTAGCTAAGCTGCCCACCTAGCTCCAATCCAAGAGCCTCTTGAGTTTGGAATTGAAATGATAATGAAATTAAATCATTGTCATCCCTGTGAGTCAGAAGCAAATAAGCTCACTGGGGGAGTCACCCACTTCTAGAGTGATCAAACTTGCCTCAAAGAAAAGTCATTTTGTTGAAAGATTTGAAGAAGTATAGAATGGTTTCTTCAATATCTATCATCATTATTGTCATTACCGCCAACCCCCTCATTATCCTAATGATAGTGAACTTTTAAAGAGTGCCTTCATCATAAGGAACTAGAAGTAACTGTGACAGGCTAATAAGTATTATTCTTCCCAGGTCTCTGACCTATAAAACAGTCAGATCTATCATAGACCTATAAAGGAGGCTTCCATTTTTTTCAAGTGAATTTAGGAAGGGTGAAAGGGCTATAGTCCCATATATGGAAGCACTTAGGGAGAGGCAGGGGCCTATGTTAAATGTTCCTGAGGAAAGGATTAGGGATGAGGCTAAGGAACTCACAGATATTACAGCCAGTTTAATTCAAGAAAAATTTGTCAAGTACAAAATTATGTTAGATATTGGATATACAAAAATGGTAGACCATAGTTCTAATCTTTACAGAATGAGAGGGAGGGAGAAGATGTGATTGAGAATGACTATAACTGGACTTCCAGTCAAGACTTAGGTATCTTCCTGGTTTGTGGAAGGAATTGTGACTTCTGTTTGTGACAATCTTTTGTGTAACCAGCATTTGGTAGGAAGGAGTTAAGGTGGTAAGTATAAGCTAAAGGGCTATCTTCCCCCTGAAAGGGTTGAACACAGAAATTGCTTTTGGTCTGGTCCCATAAAAACTTCTACCTATACACTAAATGAGAAACTTGAGGGATCAGATGGATAAGATTACAGCCTCATATGATTTTTGGAGATAAGAATCTTCTTTCAAGGCAGTCCCATTTAAGAAGGGGTGGAGCAGATTCTAGAAATATCTATCTACATCATATATTAACCATTAGCCATTTAGACAATCCGTAAAATATACACACATATGTAATATATCTATATCTATATATTTCATCTATCCATCCATCTATCTATGTATCTATGTATCTGTGTATCTGTGTATCTATCTATTTACCTATCTATCTATCTATCTATCTATCTATCTATCTATCTATCTATCTATCTATCTATCTATCTATCTATTACATAGCCATTTATCTCCCAACTCTTGGACAACTTAGAATGTGATGAAATGCTTATGAGTGGTCAAATTTTCAACAAGTGTTTATTAAACTTACTCCATGATTTAGGGAAGAAGGGAACAAAAGGGACCTGAGATAGCCCTCAAAAGAGGAAACTGATTTCAATATGCAGTTATAAGACAGGGAAGGACAGAGCACTTCAGATTATTAGTGTGTACAAAAGATATGGAACTGGGAGAAGTTATTAGAGAATAGGAATTTGTCCCATTTGGCTAGGAGCATGGAACACAATAATGGAGAATGCTTAAATAGGGATGGATATATTTGCACCAAGATTCTGGAAGTCCCCCCATGACAGATTAACTATCCTATTCATAAGAGAAATAGAACAAATGAAAGTTTTTAAGCAGGGGAGTGATGAGCTGATCTCTGGATCAGAAAGATCACTTTGGAAGCAATGAGAAAGATGGGTTAGAGGAGAGAAAACCATGGAGTCAGGGAAATTAGTTAGGTGGCTATTAAAATAGTTTGGACAAGTTCTACAATGATGATTAGAATGAGGAATAGTATTGGGGGAGTAGAAATAATAGAATTTGGCAGTTGCTGTTGGAGATGGGATGGTGAGGACAAGTGATAAACCAAGGATGACAAAATCAATAGGAATTGATTAAGTACTTACCATATTTCAGGTACTACAATGGTGCTGAGGATACAAATATAAAATGAGACAGTAACCGCCTTGAGGGAGCTCACATTTTATGAAGGACACAACACGTTATACAAAATTAAAACAAAATAGGTATAAGGCAGTTGAGAGAAGGGGTGTCCTAGCACTGGGGGAATGAGAGAAAGCTATAGTGTTTGGAGAACATAATCACTTGGCACTCCAGTTTTCTGGGTTTTCTTCTCTAGCTGCTCCCTAAATTGTTAATATCTTTTCTAAAATGTGGTACCCAGAAATGTATATGATACATCGGATGTGGTTTGACCTTGGGATGGTACAGATGACTATTAACCTTAAGCTTTCATTTAAAATAACAACCCTAATAGCTCACATGTGTTGTGTGTTCTATGAGTTACAAAGCTCTGTCTCCACAAAAGCACTCTGTGAGATATATTTGATCCCATAGTCAATAATCCCTATGCTGAGAGGCCTCTTCACATTGGGATGAAAGTCATAAAAGAAATAAGCTTTCCCTTTGGGGATTTTTGGGAATTGCCTGTGGGTAGGACTGTGTGTGTGATGTATTCTGGGTATCATAATCCTAGATGAACAATTCTTTTGTGGGAGGAGGTGATCTGTGCCTCAGTCAATCTGAACCTGAGGAAGTAGGATGGACCTTACTCATACTAAGATAGCCTTGGTCCCTGCAAATAGAGTGCGGGAAATTGGCAATGAGATACCATCTTTGAACTGAAAGGGAAAACAGGGGTCAGTGTAAGGCTAGATGAGGGGCATTTGTGGAGGCAAATTTCTCCTGAGGGATTAGAATAGCTGGATTGACCACATAGTGGGGCCAGAGCCAGAATTGGAGGAGATGAGAATCAAACTAGTCAATATAGTCAACATATCTAAAACTGAATTCATTTTAAAACCTTCACTTTATAAGTGATAGGGAGATACTCGATATTTTTTAAACCCTTACCTTCTGTATGTACTATGTATTGGTTCTAAGACAGAAGAGTGATAAGGGCTAGGCAATATGGGTTAAGTGACTTGCCCAAGGTCATATGGCTAGGAAATGTCTGATGCCAGATTTTAACTCAGGACCTCTCATCTCTGGGCCTGGCTCTCAATCCACTGAGCCACCTAGCAGCCCCCAATACTCAAATTTTTTAAGCAAATTTAAGCTTTTGGACAGGCAAGAGTAGGATCAGGAGAGTACAGTGTTTCAAAAACTAAGAAAAGAGTAAGTAGATTATGGTGGTTAACAATATTAAGAACAGTCAAGAGTTCAAGGAGAATGTAAAACTGGAGAAAGAAGTATGGGGGATAGCCAATCACTTGTGGGGTACAGTTGAGAAAAAATGACTAATTAATGAATATAGAAGCAACAGAAGAACAGAGGAAAAGGTGCTTTCAGGAACTGGAGATTTCATTAAGTACAAACATAGCTCTATAATCTCTAGCAGCATTCTGTATTTCTGTGAAATTATGAAAATTGGGGAAAATGGGCTCCTTTGAGAAGCTTCATTTCTTTTCTTTTGCTTCATGATGGAAGAGTGAGCCACAAATCATAAAGAATATATTGATACTATTTAGTAGTAAATCAGTCAATCAAAAAACAAAAGTTAGTGTGAAACAGTCAGAAAGTCATAGAAAAATGTGGAAAGATGGAGTTGATCTAAGGCCGCATTTTACTTGTTTATAAACTCTTAAATTATGTCACTCATATTATAAACTCAGAGGAGAGAGAGGGAATTTGTGCCAGGAGGGAAATTTTCTTGGAGGAGATGGCACTGGGTCCGAGGCTCAAAGGATGAGAATAATTTGGCTAGGTTGTGGGGGGGGGGGAGTAGATAATTAAGTATTTGATGAATAAACCAACCAATTAATATATTATTTAGGGTAATTTTATGATAATTTTATCAGATGTATTTATCAACACTTAATTGCTATTCTCTTATCGTTTTTTCTGACTCCTTTTACTATAGTCAGCTAGCTTTAGATAGCATTTCGAGATTTGCAAAGCATTTTATAAATCTTAACTCATTGGATTCTCACAAGATTCTGGGAGGAAGGTGCTATTTTTTAATCCTATTTTATAAATGAGGAAACTTAAGTAGACACTGTAGTGAGTCTAATTGATTCCCTATCCACAGATAAAAACAGGAGCACCCATGAGCCAGAAACAAAGCCATTGCTAGAAATTTTCCCATTTGGGATGTCAGTTCACAGTCTTAATCTCCATTCTAACCCTTATCCTCTTCAGATACCATGGCCTCATAGTCCCTCAACCTACCCCATTGCCTTGTGTCTAATAAGGTAAAATAAGGCAAACTCTATTCAGTCTTCTTTAGACACCCCGGCTTCAACTCAACTGAATATGTCCTAAGTGTTAGAATTCCTGGTAATGTCTTTGTTTGTGGCTCATGGCTACCCACTCTCTTACCTGTGGATTGGAGAAGTGGGTTCAGTGTACAGTTTTCTCCATGTGATTGCCTCCACACGTGTGAGGAGCTGGGTTGCCACAGCTGTTGCTGAGAAAGCAATTAGGCTATAGGCACGGAAGGCTATTTCCTCCAGGGATTAATCAAGATGAAAGCAACCCGTCTTATTAAGGCTAGACTGTCAGTTTTCCCCTCTGGTTTCTTCAATCCCAGAGGGGAAATAAACCTCCTCTGCCCCTCTCCAAGGTCCTGGGGCTAATCTTAACCTTTGTCTCTGCTTCTGTTCAGTTTCTAGGGGGAAATCACTCTCAGTAAAATAGAAGCTGCTATGCTTTTCACTCCTGGTTGGCAGAATCACAGATCTAGAAGTGTTGGGGACCTTGAAGTTCATTTAATCCAGCCCCCTCATTTTACATATAAAGAAAATCAGATCAAGACATGTTAAATGACTTCTCCAAGGTTACATGGTAAATAGCAGAGGTGGGATTCAGACTGGGGTCCTCTGACTCCAAATTCAGTGATCATCCCCTATAGTTCTGACCATTAGTCAAAAGGTGTTTTAATAGAGGTTGAAAAATCCCATTCCCATAAATATTCCTATTGTAACAACAGACCTACCGGGTTCAGGAACACTGGCATGTTCATTCTTTCCCACTAAGAGAATACCAGCTCTCGGCTTATGTGGGTGCTCAGTATCTTTTTTTGCACTTTCTGGTTTTGCATCCTCCTATCTCAGAGCTCCAGGGAAAATCACTTAAAACCTATATTTGGTTCATTTATAGGGTCTTTCCAAAAGGAACTAGAAAGGTACTCAATGTATAACAAGGATCAAGTGTAAAAGAGTTATTTATTTTTCTTGATGATATCATCATTCAATCATCATCACTATGCTGACAATTCTCATATCCACCTATCTAACCCTATCCTCTCTCCCACAAACTCCAGATTCTAATCTCCAGTTGTCTTTTGGACATTATCAAAAGGTGGTGGATAGGTGCTACCTTTCTCCAAGTCACTCAGGCTCAAAACCTAGGTCTACTCTTCACTATTCCTCACCCCTTATACCAAATTGATTGACTAGTTTTATTGATTTTACTTTGGTAGTCATTTATATATGCCCCATCTCTCCTACAAAACTGCTACCAATCTGGGTTCTGGCTCTCATCACTCGACACCTGGGTTTTTGGGATAGTGTTCTGCTTATTCTCCTCATCTCAAGGCTCCCCACTTTACTCCCTATTCAGCTGTCAAATCAATTTTCCTTAAGTGCAAGTCTTACCGCCTCTGCCTTATTCAATAAATTCCGGATGCTCCCTCTCTCCTCCAGGATCAATACAAAATCATCTGATGTTCAACGTCCTTCGTAACCTGTGCCCTTCCTACAATTCCATTCTTCTTCTTCTCCTGTTCTATATACTCTGTGATCCAGTTACATTGATCTTCTTGCTATTCCCCATATAAGATTCTCCATTTCCCAACTCTTGGCATTTTCTCTGGCTGTTATTCAAGTCTGGAATTCTCTCCTTTCTTCTCTCCACCTCCTGGCTTCCTTCTAGTCCACACTAAACATTTTCCCTGATTCATCTTAATGCTAATGCCTTTCCTCTATTGATTATCTGTGATATCCTGTATATATCTTGTTTCCACATCATTCTTTGCATGCTGTCCCTCCCATCAAACCTTGAGCTTCTTGAGAGGCACTGCATTTTGCCTTTCTTTGTATCTACAGAACTTAGCACAGTGCTTGGTACATAGTACATAATTAGTACTTGTTGACTTTACTTCTTCCAATTGAAAGAAACACTAAAAACAAATGGTCAAGCTGCACATTGGGACTGCCTATTCCAGAACACAATGTCTGAAAAAGTCCCAGATATACTTCACTTTGCTTCTGATTCTCTGACCTTCTTCTGCTCTTCCTCCTCCTCTTTTTTCTCTACAGCTGCCTTTTTACCCTAGGGAAAATCCCATCCTGGGGTCCACTCTCCTAATTTGTGACTAACTCCATTGGACTGCTATTTCAGGAAAGTCAAAAACCAAGCTTTATCCCCCTCTCTACTTTCTGACTTTTTCCTCTTTCTCCTTTTCAAAAGTGACCTTGCCCCAAGCCAAGTACCTTTTCCTAACTCTCTCCTCCCCTTTTTGATCCTCCTAGTTCTGGAAACAATGAATTCCAATCAAATTAACACCCCTGTCAACCCATTCCTCATTAGAATTTAACCTCTTGGGGTCATTTAAGTGGCAGGAACTTCCTAACTAAGTGACTCTGGGCAAGCCACTTAACTCCCACTGCCTAGCCCTTACCATTCTTCTGCCTTAGAACCAATATCTAGTACTGATTATAAGATAGAAGGTAGGGGTTAAAAAAATAAAAAGAATGCAACCTCCAAGAGGGCAAGGACTGTCTTTGCTTTTTCTTCTTATATCCACAGCTTAATATAATGCTTTACTCAGAATAAGTACTTAATAAATGTTTCATTTGTTCATGCACAGTTTACCTCTTATTATTACATTTCTCCCTGGATATTGAGAAATAAAATATTAAATATGGAGTATTTAGTGGGCCTTTTGGATAGATAGCATATCCTCATCTCTACAATGTCCAAACAATTTCCTCAAAGAATATGTCTTCTGGAAATTTAAGCTTGGTCTTGCATTCATTCTCCTGTTGGTGGTCATTTTTCCCTTTGAGAAACTTTTGTGGGTAGCCTTTCAAGATAATTGATAGTGATGCCTTGGGGATTCAGTAACTCTTGACCTCTAATACTCAGCCACTTTCTAGGCTGAGTATATCCATCTCTGACATCATTATTTGATCACCTATGCTACAGGAAAGAAACACCAAAAGGGAGAGGAAGACAGTGCCTTAAGATACCAATTCAGTCTCACTGCCAAGTGGCATCTGACCAGCAATAGCCATAGAGGCCTAGAGAAGAGGGAGGTCCACCTTCCTTGTGCATTAGGAAGACCCAGAGAGAAGTTCCATGCAATAGATTCTAAAGAAAGGAAGAAAAGAACAAGAGTGGAAGATATCTCACATCTCTCCATTCATAGCTTATTGAGTAGACAACTCTTTACAGAATAGTGATTAATCCTCATTGATGTATTCCTCCTCTTCTTGCTACTGCCACAATAAACTAGAACTTTCTAGTTCATTTCAAAACATCAAGTCCTTCAGTATTGAATCAGAGCCCATGTAGAATACTGGAAATAGCCCAGAGTAGTCTAATTTAGCTGTATGCATGTTCCAATGGGATACACTCTAAGCAGAGATCTCTGATTATCCTCTTTTATTCTACCCCAAGACAGAGTGAGGGTGAAAATTTATTCTACCCCAAGACAGAGTAAGGGTGAAAACTTTGTTCAATTCTACCTCACTTAAATCTAATTCATAAGAGAGTCAAGACATTGCCCCTTTTTCTAACTGGTCCTCTTTAAAAATGAAGGATGAAGGACAATTCTGAGGAATTTATGAGAAAGGACACTACCCACATCCAGAGGAAGAACTGTGGGAGTAGAAATAGAGAAGAAAAACAACTGCTTGAACACACGGGTTGATGGGGATATGATTGGGGATATAGACTCTAAACAATCACCCTAATGCAAATATCAATAATATGGAAATATGTCTTGATCAATGCTACATGTAAAACCCAGTGGAATTTTGTGTTGGCTATGGGAAAGAACATGAACCATGTAACCATGGAAAAATATTCTAAATTAATTAATTAAATAAAAAAGAAAATAACAAAATGAAGGATGAACAACAACATCCCAGAGTTTAAATATTTTTTGACCATAGCAAACCAATTGGAATGAATTGAGCATGTTTGCTCAATTTCCCTATTCTTGAAAGTTCTCTAGGGACCAGGGAAGACTAAATCATTGTCCTTTTTCCAGTTTCTTACAATCATGTAAGATTAAACATAATAGTTCTTAATCATTTCCTGCAATTTAGGTAATCTCTCTTTTCCTTCCAAATATCAATCTGTTCTGTCTGAAGCATACCTCTTTGGAATATCAGTGGAGTGGAGTTAATCACACTGTCCATGACCTGCTCCTGCAGAGGGAGACCAACTTTGATTTTCATAGCTAGATCTCTCTGGGTTCTATAGTCAGCTCTTTGTTGGCAGAAGTCTAGCCCCTTGAAGCTTCTTCTTGCTTTGAAAGTCATTTTCTGTTTGGAGACTATGTGACTCTGCTTTGTCTTGAAATGCAGAACTACTGGATATCTCTTGCTAGACTGATTGATATCTATATGCTATGACCAATGGGAAAGATGAGAGAAGGAAAGGAATCAGCAGCTGGATATCATCCTTGCCTTCAGGTATAGGGGACAAGGTCACACTCAGTATACCTGTTCCCTATCCCAAATGCTTCAAATTCTTCAACTCTATCCAGGACTTGTCAAGCCTACCTTTTTAAAAGTCTTATGGTGTGTAGGTGTGATTGATCTTCATCCAATCAGTATCTAGCTATTGCTATCCTAATTCTTCCTCATCCTTGATACCTCTATTATCTCTGGGTCAGCTAGGTGGTGCAATGGATAAAGTGCTGGGACTGGAGTCAGGAAGACCTGAGATCAAATCTGGATCCAGACACTAGCTGTGTGACTAGCCAAGTCACTTATCCTTGTTTGCTTCAGTTTCCTCATCTGTAAAATGGGAAGCAAACTGCTCCCCAGTGTTTTACCCCTAGGGGGAAGGGGAAGGAAGGTTACTCTTCCAAATAGGAAGTAGAATTGCAAGCATGGCCCCCTCTATGAAAGAGCTATGCATTGCCTATTTCAAACAGCTCCCAGTTTTAGGATTTTTTTCTTCCTACCATTCCTGGATACACTGGTCCTTGCAATTAGCTTGCCTGAGATTCAAGGGAAAGATTCATCTCCCTAAAACCTCTTGCCATTATGGTCTGCTAAATCTCTACAATATATCCAATATGAGATTCCTCCACATTATGCTCAGTGTGGATTTCTCCCTCACTATGGGAGATCCCAGAGGTGTGACAAAAAGAACCTAAATGGATAATGATCCTGGGGAGGGGAAGGAACTTTAAAGAGTCTGGAGGTGAAATTTTAAGCCTTTTCAGACTCCATTATTTTATGGAAGTCTCTGTATCAGAATTGGGAAAAAGAACTCTTGAATTCAGTGCATATATCCTATCACATATATTATATTTGCTGATTGCTTGTTTTAACATTTTATTTTGTTCATGTAACTTTAAGTTATTATGTTTTAACACTTAGCTATACATGCTATTACATACTCTTTATTTGTACCTCCCCATATGACTGAACTAGAGAAGATACCATTATAAAAGTGCCTTTCAGTTGTTTGTAACAAGAGGTAAGGGTCCATTTTAGTAGCTGAAGTGAAGTGCTATAGCACTATTTCTTGTCTCCATATTAAAATGGATGAGACATATGAAAAACATGCCTTTTAGAGCCGTTACAGTCTCATGCCAAAGGAGAGAGTAATATTGTAGTCCTCACCTCCAAAATACAATGGATGGGACATATAAAAGACATGCCTTTAGAGCTGTTACACTCTCATGCCAAAGGAGGGAGCAAACCTAGGGGTTTTATTACCCTTTGATAAGTTATACTCTTATACTAGAGATGGAAAATTTAAGGGATATGGTACCCCTAAATGGCCTCCAAAAGGGAGAATTTCAGGCAAGATTGAAAGCCATGAGCTTCAATGGCTACCTGAGTTGATCTGTGTGTTTGTCAACACCCTCCTCAGGGGGGATTGTATAATTGTCATAAAATTCTAGTTTTATAAAAGTTTTTCTTGTTTGAGAATAATTTTAGGATAAGAAACTTGCCACTTTGCAGAATCTAGAATATGAATTGTTTGAAGAAAAACTCCATGGCGATTCCTGCAGAAACCTCACACTGTACTGAAAGATCCAGAATGAACTTTGGGTTGTAGTGAAATTGAACTGTGGGGAGTTGTAGCACATTTATTTGTATGTATATATTTATGCTGAAGGGGACTGCCCCCAAATGGCTTTTTTTCAATGTGCCAAGCAGTCATTGGTTTTGTTCTCTTTCCCTTTTATCCCCAAATTATTATAATTTATAAGTTGGTGATCTCAGTGGGGAATTGTGTAATTTGAATTTGTTACCCTAAAAACTATGATCCCCAGCAAAACTACTATCCCAGCACCCTTCTCCCTTCCTGTCATTACGTGTTGACATAGGCAGGATATAAATTGGGTGGAGTTCCATGTTTCTTGCTCTTTTCCTTCCTGTCAGAGGCTTTGGTGGAGAGGGCATTTTGAGCAGGTAGAAAATTTAGTCATGTGGTTCTGTTTTGTTAGGTAATAAACTTTAAAATATAATACTTCAAGGATTGCACATTAATTTAACTTTTACAGCTAGATAGTGCAATGGACAGAGTTCTGGAACTAGAGTCAGGAAGACCTGAGTTCAAATCTGGATTCAGACACTGCAAAAGACCCGCTTTCGTAGGACAGGGATCTTTGGGGGCATGGAGGCTTCCTTATGGTTGAATGAGCACAGCCAGAGATTCAGATGGTTTTCACAGAGGCTGTCCTAGTGCCATCTGCTGACTTCTTTTATTTATCTTTTTTCTTTCTTATGGTTACATACAATGTTGGCATGGATATTCATAATCAACATACATCTTTTCTTGGAGATAGCCATACATTAACCTTGTTACCAACAACTTTTGTTACTAACAACTTTTCAAGGTGTGTTTACTTGTCTACTTGACTATGGGGTGGAGAAAGCAGTCCAGTCAGTGGAATGGGACGTACCAGCTTTTGAGGGCAATTTCTTCATTTATCATCCATTGTTAAATATTGAATCAGAGATCAGGGAGGAGGGAAACTTGGAGACTATTCTGGTCTCTTTTTGCAGGCACTTGTGTATTTAAGTTAGGGTTTTAAAATCTTTAACATTAAATCACTATTTGCTGGCTTGTTATAGGGAGATTCTAGGGGAATTTCTGTAATATTACATGTAAAGGTGGGACTTTCCTATAGGTTTGTGAGGGGTTTGTAAGGATTCTAATAATAACCTATAGTATTCATCTGTTTTATCCTGGGACTTAGAGGGGATATTAATCACTAATTATGGAGTGTTAATAAGAAAGGAGTAACACAGGGAGGCCTAGGTGGAAATCCATCTTCCAGATTTCAGGGTTCACGTGTGACCTTGTCATCGACGTGGACTCAATGGCCTTCAGCAAGACTGTGACCCTGGGCAAGTCACTTAATCTTGTTTGCTTCAGTTTCCTCATCTTTAAAATGGGCTGGAGAAGGAAATAACAAACCATTCCAGCATCTTTGCCAAGGAAACCCTAAATGGAGTTATGAAGAATTGGTCATGACTGCACGACTGAACAACAACTCTTCTATTTGCCCCTTCCTCTCAGTGACTGGTAGGGAATTAACCAAAATCATACTCCCTTCCACTCACTACCATTACACTATGAAGTTTCTTCTATAAGGAAACTCATTCTCCTTCTCATTGTTCATGTTGTTGGTCTGAACTAGTGACTTCATCCTTGTAGAGAATTTAAGGTACTGGAACTACCTTTACTTATGAAGACTGGTGGCCTTGTCTGCAACTCAAAGTCTTAGATGGTTGCCTGAAGTTCCAAGAGGATATGATTTGCCTAGGATCATATAACTAGCATGTAGCTGAAGTTAGACCTGGACTCTGGACTTATTGACTCCAAGGCTGATTCTCTATCCACTGTGCCATGCTATCTAACCTATTTTCCTACCTGATAGCCACTTAATCTAGTGATCAATCAACAGACATTTTTAAAGGACCTTTTATGGAAAGAACATAGTTCTTGGAGCTGGGAGACATACAATAGACAACACATAATCTTTGCCCTCAGGGAGCTCTCAGTTTGAGAGGAAGGTGAAGCACCAATACATAGGTATAATGCACAATTTTACCTTTAAATGAATAACAAAACTACAAAACAAAATACTATGTGACATGCAAGGCAGGATTAGAGAAGACTTCCTAGAGGTGATGGCTGTTGATTTTGTTTTGTTTTATTGTAAATTTTTATTTTTTCTAGACTAAATGTCAATATAATTTTTTAATATTCATTTTCTGATACTTTGCAATCCATGTTCTCTCCCTCCCTCCTGCCACTCCCAACTCCTGAAAAAAGCAGTTAATATGATAAAGGTTGTAAATATGTTATATAATACATATTTCCATGCTTATCATGTTGTGAAAGAAGACATATGTTGCTTATACTAGAGAAAACTTCATAGAGAAAATAAAATAAAGAATGTATGTTTCAATTTGCATCAGACTTTGTTCCTTCTATGTCAGTGAATATCCTTTTTTGTTGTCTGTTTTTTGTCATGAATCTCTTGGAGTTGTCCTGGATCCTTGCTTTATTGATAATAGTTAAATCATTCACAGTTGATCATCACTTATTTTTGTTGTTATTGTGTACAACATTCTCCTGGCTCTGTTCACTTCACTTTTTAATCACTTAATTTAAGTCTTTCCAGGTTTATCTGTGATCATCTTATTTGTCATATCTTATGGCACAATAGCATTCCATCATGAGCGTATACTGCAATTTGTTCAGCCATTCCTCAACTGATGGACATCCCTTCAGTTCCTAATTCTTTGCCACCACATAAAGAGCTACTATAAATATTTTTGTATATGTATATTCTTTTCCCCTATCTTTAATCACTTTGGGATACAGATCTAGTAACGGTATTCTATGGTGGTATCATTTCACAGCTCCACCAGAAGTGTATTAGTGTCCTGACTTCTGCTTAGGGGATAGAATTGTCCAGTTTGGCTTGAACCCAGAGTATATAGAAGGGAAATTGTGAAAATGGAGGCAAAAGATGGAATTCTTGCAGGGGGCACAGAATCTTGGAAGAAGGGGAGACATAGGGAACAAGCTCTCTGCCACCTGAAGACATTTTTAGCATTCCTGATCTATAAAGAAGATCTACCTTAGATTCAATAACATCTTGATATCTCCTGAACACAAAAAGTGCCTTTCAGTATTTAGGGATTCTGGACTCCTTGGGGAGCAGTTCCCTGAACCCCTCGTTCCTTGGACCTTGCCATATAGTGCCCCTCATCAACATAACACACTAAAAAGATATATAGGCAATAGGATTAGAGGGGAAGGGCAGGTGAAGCTCTGGATTGAGACAGACTCAGTCTCTCCAGGGTGAAGGACCTGGGAAAAGGATCAATCCTAGGGTTACCAGCACCCACTATCCTCCACCATTACCCTGCTTTCTTTTAACTCTGTTATCTACAATAAATACAATGAAAGGTCAGATTGCATTCAGGTTCATTTCGCAGACTGTTAGAGGAGAGAGCATTTCAGTAAAGTCAGACTGTGTTCCATCTTTAAGCCTGACCACCTGTGGTGAAGTGGGGAGGCTTCTGTGAACCCTGTGAATGTTCACAGCAACATTGAGCTGGGTCAAGATATATCCCACCTTGTGAGGAGACCTTTCCTCCAGCTTCCAGGGGTGGCATGCCCTCCTAGGGTTCCCCAATTTCCAAGGAGACCCCCATAAAGTCTCATGGTGCTAGGGGTTAATAGTGGGTGAGGAGGGGATTGGTACACAGATTCCATCTTGCTCCCAGTTATATCCCCCTCCTTATTAGCCCCTCTAATACAAAATTAACACATTCAAATTCAAGGCTTATCTTAAGTCTCACTTTATTCCAGGTATGTGGATCACTCCTTTCCCTGAAAGTACTTACTGTTTTCCTTTGACTTATAACATTCCCCTTACCTTGAATGGTCTCCCTTATTCCCCATTTCTACCTGTTGTATCCATCCTTCAAAACCCAACTCATGCCACATGTGCTATGAAATCTTTTCAATTTCCCCAGCTGAAAGTAAATGAATTCTCTCCTGTCCAAATGAACTGAAATTGCTTTGTCCTGATTTTGTAGCCATATTCTAATTCTCATATTCAACTATGTGCTTCTTATTAACCTCCCCAAGATTATAAAATTCCCTTAGGCTAGAGGCCATGTATTTAGACACACAAAATTTTACACAAACAAAAAAAATTGCATGTGGAAGGTACTTGATAAATTTTTGCTAGTTGAAAAGAACCTATTTTTTTGAGAATACATGTCTCAATAATAAGTCCATTTTAATGTCCTCTTCCTCCTCCCCCATTGAAAAGAAATTTCTCTTCAATGAATGTTGTTGTTGCTCAGTCATTTCAGTCATGACCGACTTTTTCTGACCTCATTTGGGGTTTTCTTGGCAAAGATACTGGAGTGGTTTGCTATTTCCTTCTCCAGCTCATTTTATAGATGAGGAAATGGAGGCAAGGAGAGTTAAGTGACTTGCCCAGGGTCACACAACTAGTAAGTGTCTGAAGCTGGATTTGAACTCAGATCCTTCTGAATCCAGGCTCAGCACTCTATCCAATGTACCACCTAGCTGGCCTTCAAAGATAATCCAAGACAATTCCCCTTGCCCTCTCAGGCTTTACCCTCTTATTAGTCATTTAATACAATGTAAACTTATGATTGTATGCTATCTGGGCTGAAATCAAGGGAAAAGAATGATAATTATTATATTTATAGAGTGCTTTGCTTTACAAATATTGCCTCATTTTATTCCATTTAATTCCATAGCAACCCTGAGAAGTAAGTGCTAATAATAATATTTTAGCTACTTTACACATTTACAGGTATTTTATTTTTTCTCAATTTCACAGATAAGGAAACTGATATAGACAGAGGGTTAAGTAATTTGCTCAAGGTTTCAGCACTGGCAAATGCTTGAGAGGCTGGATCCCATGCTGTCCACTAAACCATCTTCAGAGCCAATTTGTTCTGCTTTTGTCTACATGCTTCCTCTTGGATTATTCACCTCTTTTAAGACAAATAGAAATAAGAAAGACATAGTTTTATGTATATATATATCTTTTTGTCATATGATGCCTCTTCTAGTGCAAGAAGGGGAGGAAGAGAGGGAGTTGTTGAGTATTTTAATATGACAAACAAATAAATAAATGCCAAAAACCACCTAAACAAGATGATAAATCTTCCAAAGAACAAGGAACTTGCAATAGGAAAAGTCAGGGTTAAGAATAGTATTTTCCTCTTTCTTTATCAGCTTTCAGAAGGTTTTCCTTTTTATTTGCTTCAAAGGGACTCCGTTAGATCTTTAAATTCTGGAAAAGAAAAAAATCCGATTTCTAGTTTTATACTTCTTTTAACAAAATTGCAATATAAGGGCTGTGGGCTGTATTAGACTTTTTGCCTCACGTTTCTCTCAGCCTGCTAGCTAGTCCGCAGTAGAAAAATGATACTTAATATTCCCCATGTGCTTGCCTGTTCACGTGGAGATAGATGGGTTGCTAAGCCACAGAAAGAGCATGACCTACTCCTGTTTATATGGTGTTAATTGTTGTTTATCCACTCTTCCAAAATAAAAATGAGTCTCTGATTGTCTAATCTCTAATCTCAAAATAACCTCTTAGAAATCTCAAATTTGATCTTTTATAGACATATCAAACTCAAAATATCCAAAATATTTTCTTTCTCCAAAACCCTCCCCTTCTCCCAACTTTGCTGTCACTGTAGTTGGTACCACTATCCTTCTAGTCACCCAGGCTCATAGCTTTATTCCTGGCTCCATATTTGTTCTCTGTATCTCTAATCTTCATCACTCCAGTATGCCTGATGGTGGGTCTTCCTGACTCAAGTCTCTACCTCTTCCAGTCCTTCCTCTACTTAGCTGCCAAAGTGACCTAAGAATATGGTTTTGATCATTTCACCTTTCTACTCAAATAAACTCTGGGATCAAATATAAAACCTTCTGCCTTTTGAACCTTCTCAACCTGGCCCCTTCCCAACTTTGTAAGCTTCTAAAACTACTTCCCTCCATGTACTCTATGATTAAATAACATTAGCCTTCTTGCTTTTTGGGACATCCAGCACTCCATCTCCCAACTTTATTCCTCCATCGTCCCATCATAGCTGGAATGCTCTCTGTACTCATTTCTAACTCCTAGCTTCTTTTATACCTTTTAAAATTCAACAAATCATATTTTCCACAAGACTTCTTTTTCCAATCCTCCCCTATACTTATTCTATCTATTTACACTCTATATATCTTGATTATGCACAGTTGTTTGATATTGGCTCTCCCATTAGAATGTGAGTTCCTTTAGGGCAGGAATTATATTTTGCCTTTTTTTTTTTTGACCTCCATCAAGTGCTTACTAAATGTTTATTGATTCTTAAAAATTGAGTATACATCTTTTGCCTACAAACCTAGCTGAATTAGAAAGTAATTCTGACTGGGACTCCTATAATCAAGGGTAGAGGCTTTTGTAATGCTAATATTTTTATTAAAAGTCAATGAGATCAAGAAATGGGTGTACCTAGTTTAAGATTTGAAGGGTACAGGTCAATTTTTTCTTTCTCTGACTTTTTGGGCTATAGGTCTCTTAGTGGTATAGCTGGGTCAAAGAATATGCACTTTTAGAGCATAGTTCTAAATTCCTTTCCAGAATTATTGGACCTAATTCACACCTCCAACAATGCTCTAGGTTGCCTATTTACCCACAGCCTCTCCAACATTTGTCTTTTCTCATCTTGGCCAATATGATGAGTGTGAGATAAAATTTCAAAGGTGATTTGATTTTATGTCATCAAAAGTTGGATTTCTTCCTTTGAAAACAATGTTTGTATCTTTTGACCAGTATGTACTGCAAAATGGCTCTCAAATTTTGAATTTGGATAATTTCTTTTTTTTTTCTTGGACATTAGACTTTTCCAGAGAAACTGCACCAATTTTTCTCCAATTATGTTGCTTCTAATTTTACCTTATAGTAGATTTTTTTTCATAAAACTTATTTTTTTTTATTTTATATAAACTTTTCCATTTTATCCTGTGTAATAGTCTTTACTGCTTACTAGTCATGAACTCTTCTCCTATTAATAGAACTGAAAGGTAATTTCTTCATTTTCCCTCTAATTTGTTTATGGTCTAACATTTTATAAGTAAGCCATATATCTGATAGTGTGCCAGTAAATATTTAACAACCAGTATTCAAAAATAATGCATGCATAACACATTTTAAAGTTTAATTTGCCTAATTAACATTTTCTCCATCACTTTCTTAAGTCTAGACAATCAATAAAACAATAAATCAAGCTTTTATTGGTAGAATTATTTCTGAGGCATAAATGCTAACAGTTGGCTGTTATGAGCCAATTCATGCTGGCACCCACACACTTTTGCATATCCATTGGAGATTATCTTGGTATATGACACAAAGTTATCATCTGATCTTAATTTCTACCAAACTATTGTCTAGTTTTCCTGGCAATTTTGTCAAATAGTGAGTCTTTTTAAAATAAATATAATCTTTGTGTTTGGCAAATACTAGACTACTGTGTTTTTTTTCTCTCTGTATGTTGTATATTATCTTGTTCCATAGCTAAATTTCTCTATTTTTTAAACAGTATAAAATTATTTCAATCGTTTTTGCTTTGTAGTATAGTTTGAGATCTAATTCTGATAGACTACCTTTCTTTCTTCCCACTTTGTTTTCAGTATTACCTTGAATTTCTGAATGTCTTAGTAGATCTATTCCCCCAAATTGCTGTCTAAATCTTAGTAGATATGCTCTCAAAAATTTAATAGCCGGAATAACAAAAGATCAAGAATATCAAGGGAAATAATGAAAAAAAAATGTGAAGGAAGGGGGCCTAGCAGTACCAGATATTAAACTATACTATAAAGCAGCAGTCATCAAAACAATATGGTACTGGCTAAGAGATAGAGAGGAGGATCAGTGGAATAGACTTGGGGTAAATGACATCAGCAAGACAGTGTATGATAAACCCAAAGAGCCCAACTTTTGGGACATGAATCCACTATTTGACAAAAACTGCTGGGAAATTTGGAAAACAATATGGGAGAGATTAGGTCTAGATCAACATCTCACACCCTACACCAAGATAAATTCAGAATGGGTGAATGATATGAATATAAAGAGGGAAGCTATAAATAAGTTAAGTGAACACAGAATAGTATACTTGTCAGATCTGTGGGAAAGGAAAGACTTTAAAACCAAGCAAGAGTTAGAGAAAATTACAAAATGTAAATTAAATGGTTTTGATTATATTAAACTAAAAAGCTTTTGTACAAACAAAAACAATGTAGTCAAAATCAGAAGGGAAACAACAAATTGGGAAAAAATCTTTATAACGAAAAACTCTGACAGGGGTCTAATTACTCAAATATACAAGGAGTTAAAGTAATTGTATAAAAAATCAAGCCATTCCCCAATCGATAAATGGGCAAGAGACATGAATAGGCAATTTTCAGGTAAAGAAATCAAAAGTATCAATAAACACATGAGAAAGTGTTCCAAATCTCTAATAATTAGAGAAATGCAAATCAAAACAACTCTGAGGTATCACCTCACACCTAGAAGATTGGCTAAAATGAAAGAAGGGGAGAGTAATGAATGCTGGAGGGGATGTGGCAAAATTGGGACATTGATGCATTGCTGGTGGAGTTGTGAACTGATCGAACCATTCTGGCTGGCAATTTGGAATCATGCTCAAAGGGCTATAAAAGAATGCCTGCCCTTTGATCCAGCCATACCATTGCTGGGTTTGTACCCCAAAGAGATCATAGATAAACAGAACTGTACAAAAATATATATAGCTGCGCTTTTTGTGGTGGCAACAAACTGGAAAAGGAGGGGATGTCCTTCAGTTGGGGAATGGCTGAACAAACTGTGGTATATGCAGTGATGGAATACTATTGTGCTAAAAGGAATAATAAACTGGAGGAGTTCCAGGCGAACTGGAGAGACCTCCAGGAACTGATGCAGAGCGAAAGGAGCAGAGCCAGAAGAACTCTATACACAGAGCCTGATATACTGTGGTAAAATCGAATGTAATGGACCTCTGAACCAGCAGCAATACAATGACCCAGGACAATTCTGAGGGATTTATGGTAAAGATGCTACCCACATTCAGAGGAAGGACTGCAGGAGAGGAAACATATAAGAAAAACAACTGCTTGAACGCATGGGTTGGGGTGGACATTATTGGGATGTGGACTCGAAACTACCACACCAATGCAACTACCAACAATTTGGAAATTGGTCTTGATCAAAGACACATGATAAAACCAGTGGAAATGTGCATCGGCCATGGGTGGGGAAAGTGCGGGGGGCGAAGGGGAAAGTAGGAGCATGAATCATGTAACCATGTTAAAAATGAATATTAATAAATGTTTAAATTTAAAAAAAAATTTTATAGCCTCTGTGGTTATTCTGCTGAGGTGTTTTTTTTTTTTTCTTTTCCCCTTCCTTTGGAGGTTGGGAGAATATATTCATGAATACTGTTAGTTTATGTATGTTTATTTTATATGCTGAAACTTTTTTGAATTCTTTAGTTTTCATATTTTATAGTTAGTGACTTTTTAGCATTTCCTAAGTAAATAATCATATCTTCTGCAAGAAGTGATAATTTTTTCATCTTTCCCTGTCCTTAATTTCTCCATGTTTTTTGTATTATTACTTCAACTAGTATTACTTACAGGAATTTATTTTAAAATTGAGAATAATACATATCCTTGCACTGACCCTGATCTTTTTGGAAAGGCCTCTAATGTCTCTTCTACGTATAGTTGCTTTTGAATTTTAATATTATTTATTTTATTAAGGAAAATTTCATTTGTTTCTATGTTTTCTGAAGTACTTAATAAAAATGGGTGCTCTAGATTTGTCAAAAGTCTTTTCAATATCTATTGATATAATCATAATTTTTGTCATTCATTACTGTGGTCACAAATTAAAATAAAAATAGAACCCTTTGAGTTGCATATTGACTAAGAAAAACACAAATTAAAATTGTTTATGCTGTATTTCATTTTTATTTATGTTGTTAAACATTACCAATTACATTTTTATATGGTTCCAGTTACATTTGGGAGTCTCATATGGCCTGTGGTCCTTGAGCCTTACACCTATAATTTATAACATTAATGTGAGCCAACCTTAAATTCCTTTTATGAAGCTGACCCAACCATAGATTATTTGGTTTTACTCTTGCTTTTAAAAAATCATAATAACTAATTGTTCATTTATTTTATTCATTTAAAAAATCACTCATATTAATCAAAAGTTTATTTTGTTTTTGATTTTATTAATCTCTTCTTTAGTTTGCAGTATTTCTACTTCATTTCTTAGTTGGGGATTTTTGATTTATTATTACTTCCTTTTTAGGTTTTGGATTTTTTTTAGAGGCATAACCAATTATTGATTTAGTCTTTCTCTTTCCTAATGAAAGCATTTAGAAAGAAGCATTTATCCTCCAAATGATTTAGCTTATATTCTATAAGTTTTTGTATGTTGCTTTATTATTGCTATTTTCCTTGATGAAATTTTCTATCATTTTATTATTTTTTCTTTGAATCTCCTGTTCTTTAAAATTATGTTATTTAGTATCCAATTACTTTTAAATTCTTTATTTAATGACCATTTATTGCTTATAATTTTTAATGCATTGTAATCAGTAAATATTTGTTTAGAGTAGTTTCTAAAATTTTGGGTGAACTTTATGCTCTAATACATAGTAAATTTTCACAAGATGCTATGTGTAATTGAAAAATATATAAATTATTTTCTAATCTTATTTTGTAATCTTCAGAGATCTATCAACTCAAATTTTTCTCAGGTGCTATTTAGGTTATCATTCTTTTTTTTAAAAAAAAACCCAAACATTTTGATTAGATTTGTCTAGATCTGAAATGGGCACATTAAATTTTCTCAACTATTAAAATTTTACTATTTTACTGACACTTTGATTAACTTTTCAAGTGGATAGATAGATTTTGATTTGTTATCTATGCTGCCTTGAAATATAATGCAATTTCTCTAAATATTTCTCATGTTCATATTAACAGTAGCTTTATCTGAAATTATGAGTGATATGCCATATTTTATTTTAGTTCTACTGAATATAATAAATTTTACTTCAAACTTTCATTTTAATACTATATTTATTTTTGCGTGTCAAGTTTGTTACTTGTAAGCAACATATTGTCAAATTCTGTTTTCTAATCCATTCTATTATTCTCTTCCATTATAAAGGTGAGTTCATCCTTTTTACATTCATGTTTTGAAAAGGTAGAAATGCAAAGGAGAAAGCTTTTGCAGAGGTTTGTGAGTGACTCTGCATAGCTGGGTTGGTTCATGCATGGAACAGACTAGGGCAGGTTCCAAGGAATGTAAGAAATGAATTTAAGGAGACTACAAGAGTCTGAAGTGGGGACTGTTCCTGTCTTTTGTGGAGTTTGGAGGAATCATTTCCTGCCTGTGCTAATGCACTTTCTGTTGGAAGCCATTAGCCCTGTTCCTGAGATTTCTATTATCAAATATCCTGTCTCCAAGGGAAATATTGGATCCATCCGGATTTCTCCTGTGCCTTGTCCTGATTCCCGTGTTCCAGTGCCCTGATATATTTTTATCTACTACTGTGAAGAAGCCAACCTGAGCCGAGAAAGCTGTCTGAACTGAGACCTAGTCATCTTTGGCTGTACCCACTAGGGTGACTTTGCTAACCTTTCACCCTGCCCAACTTATCTTTCCAAATGAACTATAACCAAGTCAGCCAACTATATTGGGGGCCAGTAGTCAGGAACCTAAATAGGTTTTTGGGTTCAAGACAGGCAGAATAGATTAAGGAGCTTCAAGAAACAGAAGAGGGATTCATGAGAGCTCCATAGGTTGGAGGGAGGAGTTAGAAATCTAGAGATTAGGGAAATCCTCTGGTCCTCCTTCCTTTCCCTATTTTGAAACTTAATTAATAAATTTGTATTCTTTTTATAAACCCAAGTAGCAGTCAGATTGAGGTTTACCAGATAGTTAGGTGGTGGGCTTACCAACAGACCAGCTGACTTTCCTAATATACTATCAATCTAGGTCAAGTAACCCATTTATTTCAGTTTATGATTGTTAAATGTGTACTTCTCATCTTCTCCTGTACTCCTGTACTATTTCCTCTCCCACTTTGTAAAAATTAAAAGGTGGTAAAAGAGGAGTTTGCTTATCACTTTTGATCCAGCACTTATCATTGTGGCTGGCATGTGGTAGGCACTTAGTAAATGTTTATTGTTTGATTGATAATGAAATGATATATATCCTTCTTAATATAATTCTACTCTTCTCCTTTCCTTACCTTTGATCTCAGATTTTTATTATTTCTTCTTTTCCTTTTAATCTCCACTTTCATCTTACCAACATTTCAGTTTTTTATTTATAACTGTTCCTCATTTATCCTTCCCTCCCTCTTAAGACTCTTTTTCTATTTTGTCCTAGTACTCTTCTATTTCTTTTTTTAGTTTATTATATTGCTATACTGACATAAAATATAATATAAATTCCTCATATCAATGCCAATTCCTCACATATATTCACATGTTTACATATATACATATGTATATATATATATATATTTCCTACTTAATATTCACCAAAGAACTAATTATTCTAAGATCCTTAACTTTTTTTTTTAATTGGCTTGTGTTTAAGTTTAAAAGAGGCATTTTTACTATTTCTCTCTTTATTCAATTACATTTTCTTTTAGGTATTTAGATGCTATGCAATTTGGTACATATATATTTAAAATAGATATTTTTCATTATCTATGATGCTTTTAAGCATAAAGAAATTCTTTATCCTCTTTTAACTATGTATATTTCTTACTGATGTATTATCTGAAACCATAAGTGTCATTTTTTTAGTTTAACTGATGAATAATATATTCTGCTTTAACATCTCTTTTGACACTGTGTGAATCTTTGTGTTGCAAGTGTGTTTTTATAAACAAGAAAATGCACTTTCTTCTAATACAGGGGTCGGCAACCTTTTTGGCCGTGAGAGCCATAAACGCCACATTTTTTAAAATATAATTTCGTGAGAGCCGTACAGTGCTCACAGTGTGCTCCTGTAACTGCGCCTGAAAAAAAATGGACTTTATGGCTCCTGCAGAAAGAGCCATATCTGGCCCTCAAAAGAGCCAGATATGGCTCAAGAGCCATACGTTGCCAACCCCTGTTCTAATACATTATCCAACTGCTTCTATTTTATAGGTAAATTCATTCCATTCAGATTCATAATATATTTGCTAACTTTGTTTTCCCCTCTACAATGGTCTCTTGAATTTTTCCTCTATCCTTCCTTTACCTCTTTCTTGACAAAGAATATGAGCAAAGAAAAGATTATTAGTAATCTAAAACTAAAGCCATCTGATCCCATTCTTCTACCCCTCTTTTTTTCATGTAGTCCACAAACTTGTTCTCACACTTTGTCTCCTTTTAATTCCCATTTATTACAGATCCTCTTCAGTTGGAGTTTGTTTTTCTGTGACTATTCCCACTCAATTTTATCTTTCCCCCCAAGATACTCTTCTTTCTCCTCAGTATCTATTTCTCTGTTGAACCTAATCTATTTCTGCCCTAAACTCATGTCTCTATGTACATTCGATGCTATTTTTCTTTGTTCAGGAATGAGTGAAATTACTAGAATGAACCCTTTATCCCCCTTCTCCATGTTTATATATTCTTCTCCTTTAAATTCTAATATAAGAAATAGGAGGTGCTTCCTTCTTCATTTTTTCCTTTTGTCCTTATTCTCTTCCTTATCTTTCTTCTTGTAAAATCAAGAGAAAAAATGAAAATATTCCTAGGCCTTATATACATATTTTTTTCTTTCTCTGTGACCCTTGAAGAAAATAAGATTCTATAAGAGAATTTAACTAATTGTCTCCTCTTCCTCTATTAGAACAAAATCATTATTAAATTCTTCCCAAATTCTTGAAAGTATTTACATTTCTAGATTTCTTTTTGTCTTTTATTTTCACATTTCAAAGATTGTACCTCACTCTGGTCTTTTAGAATAGATAAACGTGCTTTAGTCTATTAAAGACCCATTTTCTTGCCATAGGATTATATATGGTAGCTCCTACAGGAAATCAGACTTTAGGTCTCATGGAGAGCTCCAGTGTCCCTGCCCAGCTGGCTCTCAGGTGCTAACAGACCAGAATCCATATCTTTGATGGCAACAATCCATCCACTGGCACCATTTACAACATATCTATAATACATAGTAAATTATCTTTAAGAAAATCACTGTAGCCAAAATATTTATCATTCTCTAGTAAACTTACAAATGAGACTGAGCACAGAGCCTGGCACTTAATAAATATTCATCCCTTCCTCCCTTCCTTCCTCCCTTCCTTCCTTCCTCCCTTCCTTCCTTCCTTCCTCCCTCCCTCCTTTCCTTCCTTCCTTCCTTCCTCCCTTCCTCCCTCCCT
>NC_058133.1:55833374-55897033 GCF_016433145.1 Gracilinanus agilis
TCCCTCCCTCCCTCCCTTCCTTCCTTCCTTCCTTCCTTCCTTCCTTCCTTCCTTCCTTCCTTCCTTCCTTCCTTCCTTCCTTCCTCTTTTCCTTCCTCCCTTCCTTCCTCCCTTCTTTTTCTCCTTTCCTTCCAAGGATGACAGACACATATTCAGTCATCAGGCCTTTCTTTAAAGTTCAACTTAGTGTTTATTTTGCTGTTGATTTCCGGAATCCTGGGGGCTACATGGGCTTTCAAACTCTGAAAGGTGGTATACAAACTGAAAGAGTTTGAATATCTATAAGCCTGATGAAAGGGGTTATGACATACAAGTCAGTCTGATACTTGCTTAGACAATGTGTTGAAGGCAAAAGGAAGGACTAGTAAGGAAAGAGCTTTCCAATAATGGAAAGATACCTATGTTGTATCACAAACAATTTCTTTTCAGAAACTACAATAAATTTTATTTTTTTAGAAAATTTTTCCATGGTTACATGATTTATGTTATTTCTCTCCCTCCCAAGCCAACAGCACCCCTTCCCCATTGCCAATGCACATTTCCACTGGGTTTTATATGTGTCATTGATCAAGACCTATTTCCATATTATTGATAGTTGCATTGGTGTGATCCTTTAGAGTCTACATCCCCAGTCATATCCTCATTGAACCATGTGATCAAGCAGTTGTTTTTCTTCTGTGTTTCTACTCCTACAGTTCTTGCTCTGAATGTGGATAGGGTTCTTTCTCATAAATCCCTCAGAATTGTCCTGGATCATTGCATTGCTGCTGGTACAGAAGCCCATTACATTTGATTGTGTCACAGTGTATCAGTCTGTGTACAATGTTCTTCTGGCTCTGCTCCTTTCACTCTGTATCAATTCCTGGAGGTTGTTCCAGTTCACATGGAATTCCTCCAGTTCATACAATAAATCTTTTAAAAAATAATTGGGGTAGATGACCTTTAAGATCTCTTAGTTCTAGTTTATGACCCTACGGTATAAAAATAATTTTAGGAATTCAGGCATAAGATGAAGTTGACATTAACTACAATGGTGACACAAAATGAATGGTAGGGGATAAATCTGAAACCATGAAGAAGATAGAATGTATAGAGCACTATTTAAGCTGAGAGTATCAAGCCCATGTCAATCATTACTTCATGAAACTCATTTGAGAAAATTATTTCTTAATTTCTTAACATTTCATTTGAATCAAACCAATGAAAGTTAGGCAAGGCTAACTGAATAATCTTTAAATTTATACAATGGGCCATTTCTTTCCTTACCTTATGTAACAGCTTCAACAAAAAGAACCTTATTGCGCAAAAGGTCCTATATCACCTTAACGTTACTCCAGGCCACATAATTATTGGCTCTGGTCCTTTCAAATTATTTTTTTCTCCTCATTTCCCTTAAATTCATACAAACACTTCCAAAGAAAAGAATGGAAACAGGGTGGACACATTTTGGCAGTTCTATTTCAAACATGATTGGTCAAAACATACAAATATAAAAAAGTACTACTATAAAAAGCGATTTCTTTTGGATTTTCAATTGTCTTGGAAAATGAACTTTTCCCAATGGATTTAAGGGATTCTATATTGTATATATTCCACTGTCCAATTCCCAACCTCAGCATCTCACCTAAAATTTGGTTTCTATTAATATTACATTAGCATTGATTTACTTTTATAAATACCTGAAAATTTTGTAGTAACTCATAAACTACCATTTTTAGTGGGTGAATATCTTATACATTTCCCACATAAAAGTCAAAATATGGTAACTCAATGGATAATTTAAATGCTTTGGTTCTGAGAGTTGTGGTTGCTCAACTCAAACTCACAGTTAATCATCTTCATTATAAGATAGTTGATATTTGCATTGAACTTTCTGGAAGCAAGTGCTTTCATGCACATCAACAATTTGGTCTTTGCAATAGCAAAGTTGGTAGTCTAAATATTAATAAATAATAAATACAATTCATGTATAAGTCAAGACATCACCCTGGGATGTCACTGGTCCTCTTTAAAATGAAAGAAAAGGGGGCAGCTGGGTAGCTCAGTGGATTGAGAGCCAGGCCTAGAGACGGGAGGTCCTGGGTTCAAATCCGACCTCAGATACTTCCCAGCTGTGTGACCCTGGGCAAGTCACTTGACCCCCATTGCCTACCCTTACCACTCTTCCACCTATAAGTCAATACACAGAAGTTAAGGGTTTAAAATTAAAAAAAAATGAAAGAAAAATAAAGCTCTGGTTATGTGGTAGCAAAACAGGTATACTTATTCCCATTTTACAGATTGGAAAATTAATGTTCTAAGGAGTAAACCCATGTCTTCATGGTCCCACAGCAACTAAGCACTAAAGCACATATCCAGGCCAGACCTTTTGATGCCAGGTCCAGGGATTTCTCGTCCACATTATTAGGGAAAGAAAGTGATCATCCTAAGAGGCAGATATTCCAACTGATTCTCTACTTGGCTGATACATGATTTTTGACTTTGTATGTGTCTATATGTGTGTGTATGTGTGACATGGAACATACATATTTTCAGACTTTGTATGAAAAATACTAATAATTCTAACGAATAATAAAAGAGTTTCTGATTTTGGAATAGAAAGAAACTTACCCAACTTCTCTGTTCAGCATCTCAGTTCAACTTTCTCTCCTCGACTCCTCTGTGTCTTGAAGTGGGTTGGTTAGCCAAATAACATTAAATGATCAACTTGGTGAATTTATTTGCTTTCAGGAATTATTTCCCTGTGCACACTAAATCTAGAAGTTACTAGAGCTTTTTTGGAGCCAGAACATCCTGCCTTAGAGCATTTGGAGGAGAAAGCAAAGGTAGATGTTATTATTAGCCCCATTTTGCAGTTGAGGAAAATGAGGCAAACAGATGTTAAGTGTCTTGTCCAGGCTCACACAGTTAATAAATGTCTAAGGCTAGATTTGAACTCAGGTCTTCCTGACTCCAGGTCTGTCCACTGCATCACCATGGCAAAATTATGTTTAGAGTGCTGAATATGATGGTGTGTAAATATGAACTCAAAGCTGTTCTTTAATACATATTAGCTATGTGACCATTATCCTATAAATTACCTCTCCTGGCCTCCATTTTCTTGATTTTCTGTAAAATATGGTTGATGACAATACTTTTACCTACCTAATGGAGATATTGTAAGGTTCTAATAAAGATGGAGAGAGTCAGAGACTAGAATAGCAGAGAGAGGGGAAGCCAGGTGGATAAAGCACCAGGCCTGGAGATGTAAAGTCCTGAGTCTAAATCTGGCCTCAGATATGTCCTAACAGTGTGACCCTAGGTAAGTCACCTTACCCCATTTGCCTAGTCCCTACCACTTTTCTGCCTTGGAACACTTAGTATTGATTCTAAGATAGGAGGTAAAGGGGTGTGTGTGTGTGTGTGTGTGTGTGTGTGTGTGTGTGTGTGTGTGTGTGTAAATATCNGTGTGTGTGTGTGTGTGTGTGTGTGTGTGTGTGTGTGTGTGTGTGTGTGTGTGTGTAAATATCGGGGAAACAGAGAGACAGACACACAGAAAGTTACCAATATCTGTGATTTTCCATGGTTTGTGGAACTCTCAGTGTGGAAGCTCCTTCCATCACTACAGCCCAATCTCTTGCTTGTAACTTCATAATGTGAGAAGGTTGTCTGTGCCACTGAAAGACTAAGTGACACCACCAGTAAGTATTAGAGGCAAGATATAAAATCCTTCTGATTCCAAGGCTTGCCCCCTTACTATTATATCATGCTCTCAAGGTGCCACATCATTATCAGTTATGAATGCAATTTATTGCTACAGAAATTCCAGAAGCTTATTTATTCATTTATTTATTTGTTTGTTTGTTTATTATTTATTTATTCCAAGGAGCTTGGAGCAAGGACTACCATTACATTTTACCATAAAGTCTCCTAAAATGCAAACATGAGAAGTGGGAATTTACCTGAAATTTGCTGACATTATCTGATATGGACACGAGTCCTGTTCAGTCAATTTCTAAATGGCACAAATTATTTTCATTGGTTATGATTCACATTTAGGAGGTCTTATCTTATTTACATATGATTTCCTAAAAAACAATCTTAAAATGCAGGTGGGGCAATTACTACCTTCTTTTCAAGAATGAAAGTCCACAATCTTGGAATGATTCCCAATTTCTTATTTTCCTTCACACTCCTATTCAATCAGCTGCCAAGTCTTATCAACTCCCCATTCTCTCTCTCAGCACCCACAGCCACCACTCTAAAGTATACTGTAGAGTCACAGAATCATAGATCTAGTACAAGAAAGGAACTCACGAGCCATCTTGCCCAACTCCAACCTGAGTTTCTTGCTAAGCCTGGAGACATTTATGTGAAATTTTCTTATGTGATTGACTAGATGAGGTGAAAAGTTGCTGCGAGAGCAGGGAAGACATTATTCATTTCTTTGAGAAAGAAACATATGGGGTTCCAAATTATCTTTATAATGAACCCCAAGGGGGAGAAAAAATTACTATCCTGTACACATATAATGAAAGCAAACTTCTCGCCATGTCTTTAATTTCCAGCTTTCCTCCCTGAACAATATAGGGAATTTCCTATATGGATGACATTAGGGTCCTCTCTTGGTTGCATGAAATCCAATCTTGCTCCAGTGTGTGTGAAAGTAAAGGGAGGTGGGTAGGAAGGTAGGATGGAATGGGAGAAAGGAGAAAGGAAGGTAGGGGAAGCGAAAGGAAGGTAATGGTCCCAGCCCCTGGCAGGGGAAATTGACCAGCTCCCTTAAATGAATGATCAGAGAGCAACTTTAGGGTTTGAATAGCTAGGTTTTATTTTAATTAGAAAGGGAAAGGTGTAGCGAAAACTAGGAAGTAGGAGGAAAGGGGGAAAAGGCGACCAAGAGAGAGATCAGGGTCTCGGGGTAGAGATAGCCCAGCCAGCCTCCAAGGTTGAGAGAGAGAAAAGGCACCATTTTATACTTTTTATACTTTCCCTGACACCTCTCCCAAAGGTGTCAGGGGAAATTGTAGCAGAGAGAGTCCTGGAAGACATAGTCTTCCAGGGCTTACAATAATTTCAAATGACACATTCCCCCCCTGTGATCCTTTGGAAGACCAATCTTCCCAATGGATCATAACAAACATAAATAAATTTACAATTAAAATAAATAAAGGGTAAATACATCAATACAAGTGGAGAAAGATAACAATTTTTACAACAGAAAGAAATCAAATGGTGCTTCTTTTACAAAAATATTCAAGGCGCAGTCCCCTTTTTTCACAAAAAAATAGATACATACATAAAACAAATTCATTTAAACAAAACAGGAGAATTTAACAAAACAAATGAATTTTAAAACACACAAAGAATTTTAAAGCCAGACAAATGAATTTAAAACCCCCCAAAGTTCAAAATTTTTCACATTCAACAGTTGCTCTCTTAGGCTCCTGGATCATGCTTTCTCCATGTGGTCTCTATGGGCATCTCCATTTAGATTCCAGGAGGCAGTAAACTTCTTTTCTAAAACAACCTATATTCTCCATATGAAATAAAAACACATTCCCCCCTGAGGAGGATAGAAAGAAACAATGAAATTGCATAGGAAAAACATTGCTGAGGCGTGAGGCATAGGAATCACTGCCAATCAAATTATCAGAAAAATTTAGCACAAAAACCAAATAAGTAGTGGATGAAAAATTTTAAACATCCAATCCTAAAATTTCATATGGAAAAATTCTAGATAAGAAAAAAATAAAAAATCACACTAGGTCTTTGAATAATGTCCAATTAAAGTAATACATGTCTGATATCATGCTCTTACCTGCTTAGTAGCCAGGACCACAGTCAACCACCATAGCAAGAAAGTTAGGAAAAAGGACTAGATTTATATTTATTGGTCTGATATTACATCTTTTCTTCTTTCGTCATTTCTTCTCAGGGATATAATATGGAGCCCGAACAGCGAATTGCTAGGTACCTGACATATAAATTTTTACAAAGAGTGTGGTTCGAAGAGTCCTACATCTTAACGTATATTAAGCATCATAACCCTGATGCTCACACTAGGTTCAAGACCTTTTTACTGGCATAGAAGTCTTAGCAATCCTAGTAGGATTGGCTTCTCTTTTTTGACCTGTGTGCTCATTTGGCATCATGTAGGTTAGGTATGTGCTTCTTTTGCACTATATAGATATCCATGCTTCTTTGGCACTATATTGATGAAATCTGTACTCCTTTGTTGATCCCATTTCGTTGAATCAGACATTTCATTGAATCAGACGTATGTACTAAGTCTCATAATAGCAAAATACCAATGGCAGTTTCAATAGTCTAAGACTTTTGGGCAGGCAGTTACAGTTAGAACAAATAAATATACTAAACCTATACTAATCTAATAATAAAAAAAACTCTTTCAATTTAGATAACATGTACTTCAAATTCAAAAATTACACATGCAATTATAAAAAATGTGCTAAAATTTCAAATATATGTATATATCTCCTATAATCAGTGACAATGAGAAAAAATTATGTGTGCATATGTTGCAATTCATGTCAATTAAGGAGGGGTAGAATATAAAGGTTCTTATCGAAGAATCTAGATGCATTTCATCTTAGCTTAGCCATGATCCACAATGTGAGTGCAAATGAGGTAAAACAGTGGAGTTATAAATGCAACAATACATTTAAGAAAATATACAAATTTCACAAAAAGCACAAAATGTAAATCAATTCAATACAATACAGGTTTCCCAATACAGGTAATATATGTTCAAATCTTTCAAATATACAAAATACAAGTCTTCCAAATTATCAATACAAAGGCACATGTCAAATATAGGATGGCACAAATAAAGTTAAGGGGGTAAACAAGTCACTGTATTCAAAATTATGTTTTTTCTTCTTTTGCTATTTTTAAAGGGAGACAAAACTGAAAAGGGTTAATAGCAATAAAACAACAAAAGCAATAGAGTTTAAGAGGCACCTCCTTCTGCCCCATGTGGAAGAGTAGTGACACCCTGATTAGTGCATGGACGAGCTCCACTTTGGAGATATTTTTGTGGGGTCAATTGTTGTGGATTATCTGCCTGATTATCAGTACTGAAATTGTGATTCCTATAGTTATCAGTCATGAAATTGCGATTCCTATAATTATTGTTTCTGAAATTAGTATTGTTTCTGTAGTTGTTATTATTATTATTCCTATTTATCTGTAACAAATTCCTGCAATTCATCATTAAGTGGCCCTTCTTGTTACAGAAGTGGCATGTCAGAGATTGGTAATTAGACTCTCAGAGAGGGGCAAGTGGTATTGGTGTAGTATCATCACTCCCTCTTTCCTGTTTTTCTATTTTATTTCATAATGATTTCAGTTTTTTTATTGTATCTAATAGGTCATTAGTTTGTAACTTTGTCTCTTCATGTCCTTTAGTGACGTATATAGTCATTTTCCTTAATTCATCCAGATCCATTTCTGGCCATTTGGGACAACGCATCTTAAAGTAATCCTGGACCACTCTGCTAGAATTGTTTATAAATTGTCACCTTATTTGTCATATTCCTTGCTCCGTTGATAAATTCAAGTCCAAATATATAGCTCCCAATTCAATAAGCCTGTCCATAAACTGAGAGGGAGTTTCATCATCATTTTGGATTGGGTGGTCAAATTTATTCCAGTTGTCTAGACATTCTGCACATTCTTTCATTGCTTTTAATATTGAAAGCCCTAGCATTATTTAGCTGCAAATATTCCTCTAGATTGTTATAATTCCTTTTCAGGTCCTCACATTGCCAGTGTGCTGCATTTTGTCCTTGGGCCTTATTTACATGAGAGATGATTTTGTTTCTCTTTCATTGTGTCAGGAAAATCTTGAGTAATTTTTCCACATCCTTATAGGAAGGATTGTATTGGAAAAATATATCTTCCATCCTTTTCATTACAGCTATGGGTTCATCATTATAATTTAGAATACCTTTTTTCAATTCTTTGATATCTTGAGGAGTGAATGGAGTATGGTGTGTTAAATTTATCACATCCCCAGATCTGCCTAATGTAGGCACTTCCCTTAAGGGGAAAAGATCATCACAGGAATCAGAATTAGAATCAGAATCACAGTGTGGGTTTGGTTTCTTTTTAGTCATTTTGGTGCTTACCAAGGCAGAACGGATCTTTTTAGGTATTTGTGTTTTTTAGGTGCTTACCTTGGCATTATGTGTCTTTTGAGTTGTTTGTGTGTTTGTCTCAGCAGTATTTGTAGGAACTGGTATGGTCTGAACTGGGGTTGGTTGTGGGTTGGGAGAAGGGACAGGAGAGGACAGGGTGTCAGGAGAAAGAGGAGGGGAGGGAGAGTTGGTCAGAAGATGCACAAGATGAGAAAGGAGTTTCATTACAGCTGTCTTCTTCTCTATTTCAGAAGAAATAGGAGAAATAGGACTTTACTCTCTGAGTGTTTCAGAAACAGCCTAGCTAAATTTGGAATCAGATTTTTGAATTGTATTCTCCTTTTCCAGTGCGTTGTGCATAGCGTATTTGAAATTGTCCAATTGTATTTGTTCTGCTGCTTGGATTTTGGTTTGCATTTTCCTATTTGCAGCCTTTTGAGTCATCGTATTGAAAATTAAGAAAACAAGATTCCCTAGTAGCAGCAGAAGGAGGAGGCAGTCCAATTTGCAAAAGCCAAAAGATTGTCCTGTATGGAAGCAAACATGTTGGAAGGCTTCTATTTGTTTATTTAATTAGCTAGCCTTTATTTATTCAGTTTGCTTTAATTCTAATTTTTTTTTGTATTTAACTGTTTGTTCTTATTTGTGTATTTATTTGTTTGTTTTTAATTATTTATTTCATTTTAGGGGGGAAAATTATTATTATATTATATATATATATCAATATGAGTCTGTGTGACTATGGGAAATAATTTGGCCTGTGATAATAATGCAGAATACAAATTCAACCCCACCCCCCAAGAAATATTAAACGTATCTTTACTGACCACAATTCAGTAAAATTATATTTGATAAAAAGATGTTAAAGAGAAGACTGAAGACTAAATAGCTTTATTTCAAAGAATGAGTGGGTCAAAAACAAATTCAAGAAACAATAGATAATTCCATTATGGTGTGTAAATAGAATTGTGTGCCTCAGGACTAAGTTTTCCAGAATTCCTTGAATTACATTCTCTACTTTGTGTCCTTACATTTTGTAAATAAGTTTGCTGCAACCCTGCTTTTTGAGGCTCTCTCTTCCCTCTTTTCGCTGTCTGGGCAACTCTCTCTTTCCTAAGGCTATTCTTTCCTCTTCTTCAAGTTATTATTATTAAATCTTATACACAATGGGAAATGACAGTAAGAAAATATGCCAAAATTTAGGAGGGGAGGGATAGAGCCAAAGCAATATTTAGAGAAAGACATATCTCTAAATACTTTAACAAAAAAGTGGAAAAAACAGATTAATGAATTGGGTATGCAGTTTTAAATATCTATAAAAACCAATATAATTTAAAATCCCAATTAAACTATATAATAAAGCAGTAATCATCACAATAGTTTTATATTGATTAAGAAATAGAGAGGCTGATCAATAGAACAAACTAGGTACACTACATACAGAAAGAAATGACATGATAGCTTAGTGTTTGATAAGCCTAAAAAGTATAGCTATTGATGTAAGAACTCACTGTTTAAAAAATTTCTGGGAAAATTAGCATTCTGGAAAAACCCAAGTATTGATTAATATCTGCATGCCACAACCCAAGATAATCTCCAAATGGGTACATGATTTAGACAGAAAGAGTTACATCCTTTAGATAGCCTAAACAAATTAGAGGAGCAAGGAAGAAATTACCTTTTAAATTTTTGGAGAAGGGATGAATTTATGACCAAACACAGGCTAGAGAAGATAAAAGAAGATAAAATGGACAATATTGTTTGCATAAAATTTAAAAGGCTTCAAACAGACAAAAACAATGCAACTAACAATAGAAGGGTAGCAGATAACTGGGGGAAAATGTACACTAAGTTTCTAAGATAAAATTCTCATTTCCAAAGTGAATTAGGAACTGATTCACAGTTATAAGTAGAAGCACCCACAATAGAATCAACAAAGGCAGGAAAGCAAATAAAACAAGCTTCTTTAAAGTATGTACTATGTGCCAGGCAATACATAGGCACATTAGAAATATCTAATTTGTACCTTATGGAAACCCTAGGAAGTAGGTACTATTATTATCCCCATTTTACAGTTGAGGAAACTAAGGCTTGAAAAGTCATGTGACTTGTCAAGGTCACACAACTAGTAAATTTCTATGCCTGGATTTGAAATCAGGTCTTCCTGACTCCAGGTCCAGCACTGTCTATTGTCACTAAGTGCCACTGTCTGTTGGTACACTGGAATTGAACTGGATGACCATTGTAAGATCCCTTCCAACTCAGATTCTATCATTTGGTACTTTAATTCAGTTACATTCAGTCCCCAACTCTCCTTATCAGAAAGATATAAATCAGGAAAATTCTTGGAATTTGTGTTTGAGAAGGGGAGAATGGGATGAGAGGCAAGTAATTTTAAAATGATTTTTAAAATTTGTTAAAATTTAAAATTTAAATTTTTAATTAAGTTAAATTTTAATTTTAAAATTAATTAAAATTTTAAAAATTAAATTTTTAATGAAAATGTCATAGAAAAAAGAATCATGTTATAATGAATGGGGTCTTAGATATGTTCTCTATTCCAATGTTTTTCAAGCTCTGTTAAATGCAGTCTTGTTGTCCCTAGTATCCCAGAGCAATATCATTCCAAATCTCCCAGACCAGTTTAGTGAGTTCTAGCCCCCAAAGTGTTTATATTTGTTTGAGAAACACTGAACTAATCAAAGGACCTTATTTGATTTATGAAGAAAATAGACAATCGTAGGAAGGAAACAAGCATTTGGTAACTATCTACTAGGTGCCAGACTCTACAGTAAGCACTTGAAAAATATCATCACATTTGATCCACACAACAATCTTGGGAGGGAGGTGCTATTATGATTCTCATTTTACAGTTAAGGAAACTGAAGCTGAAAGAGATCAAGAAGAGGGTCACACAATTAGGGTCTGAAACGGAATAGTAAGTACTCAGATCTTCCAGGTCCAGTGCCCTCTCCATTATGCCACATAGCTACTTGTTCAGTACAAAGAAGGAAGGAAACAAGAATTTATTTACTACTAAATATGTGCCAAGAAAGCATCTACTTCTGTCATTGATTACACTAAAGCCTTTGACTATGTGGATCACAATAGAATATGTCAAATCCTCAAAGAGATGGGCATACCTGAGCAGTTCATCCCACTTATCTTTTGAAGAATCCATATGTGGATGAAAAAGCAAAAGTTAGAACTGCACACAGAACAACTGATTAGTTTAAGATCGGGAAAGAAGTACGACAATGCTGTGTATTGTCTGCTTATTTATCTTCTTGGCACAGTACTTCATGTATGCCAGGCTGGATAGATCAAAAGCCAGAATTAAGGTTGTTGGGAGCAATATCAAAATCTCAGCTATGCAGCCAAAAGCACTCTGATGACAGAAAATCAAGAAGAATTAAGAAGCCTCTTGATGGGTGTGAAAGAGGAGAATATGAAAGCTGGCTTGAACCTTAACATTAAAAAAAATAAACGGACAAATCTAAGATCATGGCAACTGGTCCCATCACTTTCTGGCAAATAAAGGGAGAAGAAATGGAGGCAGTGTCAGATTGTATATTCTTGCACTCAAAGGATCGTTGTAGATGGTGACAGCAGTCATGAAATTAAAAGATATTTGTTCCTTAAAAGAAAAGCTATGGCAAATCTGGACAGCATACTAAAAAGTAGAGACATCATCTTGCTGACAGAGGTCCATAGAGTGAAAGCTATGGTTTTTCCATTAGTAATGAATGACTGTGAGACCTGGACTATAGGGAAAGTTGAACACTACTGATTGACTGAAGAATACTTTTGAGAATCTCTTGGACAGCAAGGAGATTAAGTCAGTTAATAGTTAAAGAAACTAATTCAGAGTATTCATTAGAAAGACAAATACCACAGCTGAAGTTTAACTACTTTGGTCAAATGAGAAGACAGGACTCATTGGAAAAGACCATGATGTCAGGAAAGATTGAAGGAAAAAGGAGAAGGGGCAGAGCAGAGGATAAGATCAATAGATAGTGTCATGGAAGCAATGAATATGAACTTGGATAGATTTGGAGAAATAGTGAGGGATAGAAAGACCTGGTGTGCTATGATTCATGGGGTCATGAAGAGTTGGACATGACTGAACAACAACATGTGCTAGGAACCGAACTAAGAATTTTACAAATATCAATTATCTCATTTAATAGGTGATTAGTCAGAATTGGATGAGAAGTCAAAATGATCACTAGATTCCCTCTAATTGGAAATCTTTGGCCCTATAATGTTAAGGGCCTTAATATCATGGTGACTCAAGGAATTGAGGATATTTATCCTAGAGAAAAGACCTAAGAAAAGCATAATAGTAGTCAATTATTTCAAAGTCCACCATATGAAAGAGAGATCATACTTGTTCTGTTTGGTCCTAGAGGGCAAAACTAGGAGTATTGGAGGGTGAAGAGAATGAAGAGGGAAAGGAAAAGAGACAAATTTAGACTTGAGATAGGAAAAACTTGCTAAGAAAGAATAAATGACTTTAGCCACTATTGAGTTTCCCTTTACTAGAATTCTAGCAAAAGCTAAATGACCTCTCATCAGAGATTTTGTTAAGGAAATTCCGGGTCAATTACAAGTTGGGCTAGATGACCTTTGAGGTCCCATCAAACTCTGAATTTCTGGGATTGTGTACAGATGAGGTCTAGCAACAGGAATTGATTTCCCAAGGTCACATAAGAAGTTCTAAGACTAGAACTCAGACTTCCTGACTCCTAGTCCAAAGCCCTTGGAAATTCTTCTTTTATGTCTCTCTGAACTATGAGTTGGAATCCATTCTCCTTGATGCCTGTAACTTTTTGGAAACGTTGGATGGTATACTGATTCTCCAGGAAGTGACACAGTATTGACAACACATTGTGTGTGTGCTGATTAGATTCTTTTCTGCTGGATGCTTATGAGCCATCAGAGACAATAGTGTCTTAGCCCAAGCCACTGGGACAAAGCATGCAGCAACCATTTGGAGTTACTTTGTCCTTGACCCTAACCCAGCTTTCTCTCATCAAAGAATCCTAAAGCACACTGCCAACATCCCTGGAGCCCAGGAAGAAATAAATGAACTATTCTAAAGCATTTAAATAGTAATTAGTTTCCTGGCACCAAGACTCTGCAAAGCAAGTTCTCTGGAAGAATTCACTCCTGAGTGAGTATGTATCTTGCATGGGGCAGTTTGTTCACCTTGACTCATTGCAGATCAGACACATATCTCCCTAGTCCTTCACAAAATCGTTATGACTCAGGTAAAGGGGAAATGTGTTCGTTTCCATATTTTGAAGAGGAAGTTTTAGAGAAGTTGAATGAGTCACTGAAAAGCACCCAGCTAGGCATTGGTATAGCTCAGCACAGGATTTCTTCAGCAGGCTGAATTAAGGCTCCATCACATTTCAGGTCATTTTTTCTATTTATCCAGTCACTCATTTATTCATTCTATTAACTTTTTTAAAATTCTTACTGTGTGCTGAGAACTATGTTAGGGCTGAAGAAGATATGACACAGTGCATGAAACCTACAGCATAATGGGGGGGGGGAGGGAGATCCAAAAAAAGACAGCTATAACAATAATAATCTTACATAGTACACTAAGTCACTCAGAGAGTGGAAAACCAAAGTACTCAATGAGGTTTAAAAAGGAAGTTGCATTTTCTGAAATCAGGGGAAAAGAGATGAGAGGAGGTGGCACAGAGGATAAGACAGAATACAAAAGGCAAAAGTGGGGAAGGGAGGGAATAGGAGGCAGTGTGAGCAAAAACAGCAGGGTGAATAAGCATAAAGAGAATAGCCTAATCTGACTAATGCATACAGGAGAGAAGTAATTAAAAAAGAGAAATAAATACGAGACTGGAAAAGAGGTGAGCTTCCAAGATATGGTGGTTTTGCCATTCTAGTCAATGAATTTTACATGGTAGACTGTATGGGTTCATGAACAATTGTTATTTTGAATCCTGGCACAACCAGATCTCTGCACACAGAAGGTTAATCTGGCTGTACAATGAAGGATGGGTTGGATCAAGGATCAAGGAAAAGGGTGAAAATGGAAATGGGAAGATGTTAGGAGGCTATAGAAAGGTCCAAGCAATTAGTAATGATGGTCTATGCCAAAGTGGTAGTGGTGAGAATAGAAATGAGCAAATGAATCTGAGATAAGGAAGTGGAGTCAATGAGACTTAATAGCTAATTAGCTGAGAAGAGAGGAAGAGGAAAGAATCAAAGATAAGAGCAAGATTTTGATTTTAGTGAACTTGGGTGAATGATAGTGTCATTGAAAGAAATAATGACAGCCAGAAGGAAGAACAGAATAGGGGAAAAGACAATGAATTTGTGTTTGGGCATGCTGAGTTTAAGGTACTGGTAGGGGAGATTAATGAAAGTGTACTGTAAGCTGTTCCAATGCAGGGCTAGAACTCAGAAGAGAGGGCAAGATGGGAGATCTTGGGAGTCACGTGGGAGCCATTTGCAAGAAGGTGGTAGTTAGTCATGGGAGAGAACACGGAGAAAGTCTAAAGGTTGAGCCTTGGAGGACACATATTTAGGAGGGGGAGGAAAAGGATGAACATTCAATGAAGAAAAGAGAAAAGAAAAGGTAAGTGAGAAAGTTCCAAAACTAGGAAGGCAGATAGATGAAATATGTCCCTGAAGCCAAGAGAAGAGAGTGAGATCATTTAAGGATCTCTGATTTAAAGGAGTTTTTAGAATTAATATTATGAATGTGGCAGGGGAGCTCTTTAATTCAAAACAGATCAAACAAAGACTTAATGATAATTGTGGCTCATATTTACATAGTGATTTAAGGATGCAAAACATTTGATATTCATTATCTCATAGGATCCTCAGAATAGTCATAAATGAGAGGCTTCACTAGAGCAAAGAGACCAGGGGGAAGCAAAGATGAGGTAGTACCTATGTGATTTTAGGAGTGAAATTCTAATTTCTGTAGATCACCACAAAGATAACTGAGCTTGATTTGAGAGTGCCTAAAAAAGAGATCCTCTTCAACAGTAAGAATGCTCTCTAGGGGAAAAATAAAAGGTGTACAAAATGTTTGCAAACTAAATGTCCACATTGCTCTTGTGTCCTCCAGACCACATGAACACTGAAGAATTCTAAGAGCTGTTAAACCTATGGTACTGAACACTGTAGAAGTGGTAAGGGACATAAGGAATGATAAAAAGCCATTTTTTAAAATTTTAGTAATGAAGGAAAAGGGGAATCAGAGGGTCTGGAAATCTAGAGCTAGAATGCTACCTACTTCTGTCTCATTTCTCAGATAAAGGGCCCAGGGAGATCTGTGTGTAATGAATTATTTGCCCAGTGTCATATGGGTAGTAACTTTCAAACACATGATTTGAACCAGTTTTTTAACTCCTAAGTTCACCAAACAAAAGTACCATAACAATAGCTGGATTGTAGAGAAGGATAAAGGGAAGGATTTTGGAATATTAGATAAACTTGAACATATTAATGGACAGATTTCAAATGCCCAGAGTAAGAGGGTGATTGACGATGCAGGAGAGATAAATTGATTGATGAAGCAAGGTCCAGGAAAAGTTTGGAGGAAATGCGATTTTAGAGTAGAAACTGAGGTGAAACTTAGTGAAAAGTAGAAATGTCTTCACTGTGACAGAGGAAAGGGAGGAGAAAATGAGTAAGGATATTGAGGATTAGAAAATGGAGGAGGGAGATGAGGATCTCACTAGGCTGTCATCAGTCTTCTCAGTAAAGTTGGAGGCTGTCATTTGCTATAAATGAGAGGATGCTCAGTATGGTTGAGAGGCTGAGGAGAGACAGAAAGGTTTGGAACAGACAATGAAATAGGGAGCCAGTATGCCAATAATAATTGTTTATGTTTATGAAGAAGCATAGACTTTTAAAGTTAGAAGGATCTTAGAGATATTCTAATCCAGTACCACATTTTTCAGATAAAAAATGTTGTCTGATTGATGAGAAACCAGTTCTCACAGCTTGGACCACCATTTCCTGAGGCATCTATGGCATGGTCATTCTCTGAGCTCTGCTCATCCTCCAGATTTCTCCATCTCCTCTCCAGCAGCCATCTTTCCCACCTCTCTGCTTTCCAGCTCCTCTTTATGTTTTGGTTTTTTTACCCATTAGAATGAAAGATCCTTAAGGTAGGAACTACATATTTTTTATTGTCCCAGTGTATAGCACAGTGCCTAGAACACAGTATTTTGTATATCCTTTGTCTATCCAGCTGTATATGCATGCAGGTATGTGATCAACTGTCTGTCTGTCTATCTATCTATCTATCTATCTATCTATCTATCTATCTATCTATCTATCTATCTATCTATCTATCATCAGGAAGACTTGGTTTGAATCCTGCCTCTCATACTGTTAACTCTGGGTCTATAGGCAAGTCAAAAATTTCAGAGTTGGAAGGAGCCTCGGTGATCATCTAGCCCAGTGATTCCCAAAGTGGGTGTCACCACCCCCTGGTGGGTGTTGCAGCAATCCAGGCAGTCGGTGACGGCCACAGGTGCATTTGGGGGCAGTGAATAACTGTAAGGGGGCGCTAAGAAATATTTTTTCTGGAAAGGGGGCAGTAAAAAAGTTTGGGAACCATTGATTCTAGCCCAATCCATTCCTAAAAAGCAAGCCTCCCTATAATCCACCTGACAAATGGTCATGCAGCCCTTTGCATAGCCTCCCAAGGAGGTAGACTCAATTAACAGGCATTTAAATGCTCATTATATTTCAGGTACTCTGCTAGGTACTGGGGATATAAATCCCAAAATGAAACTATTCCTGCCTTCAAGGAGTATGTAGTCAGTAATATCTCTCCTCCCTTTCACAATTAAAGTCTTTAAAAATGTCTTCAACTATTGCATCCACAACATCTCACCGCTTAACCTTTTGCAATGTGGTTTCACATTTCATTACTTAAATGAAACTGCTTCTCCAAAGTTGTCAGTGATCTCATACTTGTCAAACTTGGAAGTCTTTCCTCAGTCCTTATCCTTCTTCCACTCTTTGTAGTATTTGCCACTGTTGGCCACCATTTTTTCCTAGAGACTTTTTCTCCTCTGGGCTTTCATGAAACTAATATTTTTTGGTTATTTTCCTATTTGTCTGACAATTACTCTAGTGTTCTCCACTGGTTTATCATATACATCATAATCTTTAAGTACAAATAAACCCACAATTCAGTTTGGGGCTATTCTCTCTTTAAAATATCTCATTTAGTGACCTCATCAAATCCCATGAGTTCAGTGATAATCTTGGTGTAGATTACTCTAAAAACATATCCAGCCACAATTCTTCTCCTTAACTTCAGCAATTCCAGTTGCCTATTGTATATTTCAAGCTGGATATCTCTTGGTTATAATTTAAAATATAATTTAAAATCAATATATCCCCAAACAAACTCATTACCTTTCCAAATTCATCCTCCTTTTGAATTTACCTATTTTTGTCAAGGACATCACCATTCTTCCCAGATCCATGACTTTGGAGTTATTCCTGACTTCTACCTCTCCTCATCCTACATATCCAGTCATTTGCCAAATTTTGTTGCCTTGTCCATGCAATATCTCTTGCATCTCTTCTCTTCCTTCTACTTGCAGGATTGCCATGCTAATGCAGGCTCTCATTATTGCAATTGCCTCTGAGTTGGTCTCCCTGTTTAATATCTCATCCAATGTGATATTATTATAATATTAACCTGAGCATATCAGTTTCCCTCTCAATAAACTCTACTGACTCCTTATTGCCTTCTGGAAAATTAACATCGATTTGAGTTTATTATATAAAATAATTTTCCCCTTAAGCTTTCCAAGGTCAGACTGAAACAGCTTGCTGCCACACTTGAGGCTAGTTCCAAGTTCCTTTCTCCCCAAGGCTATCAAACTGGGTTAGGATCTTCCTTCTTTTGTTAAGATATTAAAAGGATGGAAGGATTTTACACATGGCTAATCAGCCATGATAAACTTTGCTCCATTTTGAAAGTTAGGTGGCTGGAGGGCTGGCATCTTCCAGGATAAGGCAAAGATATGTGATGAAGTAATGAGGGAGAAGTTGAGGTGTCTAAGTCCACCTTCTCTTTTGAAATATCCACCAATGTGGACTATCGGGGAGATCCAAGGGTGGAAATATCAGGTCAATAAGAAAGAGGACACAACTCCATTTATAAGCAAAACTCATTTACCTTCTTTTTTGTAGAAGGAGGGTAGCAAAAATGATCTATTCACTGTTAAATGGGAATTGCCTTCCCCCATTAATAAACAATGTTATTCTTGGAGAAATGGCATTATATTCTTTATTGGTTAAAACCCAAATGCCACATTCTCTAAGATTAAAATACAAGCTGTTTTTCTCTTTTAAAATCCTTCACAACCTGATATCAATCTATGTTTCCAATATTTTTATGCATTACTCTATTGGACCTTCTGGCCCAGTGGAACTGGCCTTCTGAAGTGTGGGAAGAAATATACTATTCTGTTCCTGACCCCTTGGTTTTTCTTGTCTTTTTTATTTTTTAAACCCTTAACTTGTGTGTATTGGCTCCTAGGTGGAAGAGTGATAAGGGTGGGCAATGGGGGTCAAGTGACTTGCCCAGGGTCACACAGCTGGGAAGTGTCTGAGGCCGGATTTGAACCTAGGACCTCCTGTCTCTAGGCTTAGCTCTCAATCCATTGAGCTACCCAGCTGCCCCTATTGGGCTTTTCTTTTAGGAGAATTGGGAAGAGAAGATATATTTCCATAGTAGAGCAACAAGAAAATGTGTGACACAAAGTGATAATTTCAACAGAACATTTTAAATAATCAGTTATTCATCATGCTTTTAAGCACTTACTATGTGCCTGACACTGTTCTAAGTGCTGGGAAAACAAAAAAAAATACAGTCTGCCCTCAGGGAACTTACATTCTAATTAAGGAAGACTATACATAAAGAGAAGTTGAAATGATGGAGAGAGAGAGAGAAGGAAAGATGGTATTGGCTTGGAGGTAGAATAGATTTTTAAAAAGTCTAGAGAATTAGAATCAGAAACTGAAGAAATGCTAGGTTGGACACTTTCCTTAAAAATGGCAGTTCTAGGAAGAAAATGACCAAAAAGGGGCTGCAGAAGGAGAGCCATCTTTTATGTCTTTAGAGGGCTAATAGGGTAGAGTGATCTTTTAGGGTGAGAAGGCTGCTGAGTAGCAATGGAAAAAGAAGTTCAAAGAGTGGGGCGAAAAAGAGACAAAAAGAGAAAAAAGTCAACATTTTAAGTGCTATTAGAGTGCATGGAAGGGAGAAATGAGAGGGGACTAGAATACTCAGGAAAGGCTTTGTGAAGCACAAGATTAATTGGAGTGAGCAGTGTGACATGACAGCCACCAACTCTCCCTCAAAGTATTTAAACCTTTTCTAGGCAAGACAGGAAATTTCCTTTTTTTTTAAAAAAAAATAAGTGCTAAATAAATATTATTTTATTATTGTTGTTGTTAAAAATATCACAGCTTTCTTTATGTTAATATTATAGCTTTACTATTTTAGACATGAAAGAAGAAAAAATTGTATAGAACTACAAAATGAAAGGAATGAAGAGTATCAAAATAAGTTGGCAATATCTTTCCATTATTTACCTATTTCAATTATTATATATTATATTATATATTTCCTTTACTTGATTATTTATTGTTAATAATATTTCATATTTCTAAAGTGCTTTAATGTTTACAAAGTACTTTCCCAAAAAATCATATTATAGAAACATCATTATTCCCATCTATTTGAGGTTCCTTAATGTTATTTTCTTTCTTTTTTCCTCTTTTTTTTCAGAAATGTTTATTTTTTCCTCAAATTACATGTCTTGGGCGTTGATTTAAAAAATATTTTGAGTTGTACTTTCATGCCTCCCTCACCTTCCTCCCTGATAAGGCAATTTTCTATTGGTTATACATATGCTATCCTACAAAGCACATTTCCATTTTAATTATGTAGAAGAACACCAATTTAAAAAAAACAACAACAAAGAAAATGAAGTGAAGAATGAGCTGTTTCAATCTGCATTCCAACTCCATCAATTCTTTCTCTTGCTATATATAACATTTTTTTTGAAATTATTTTGGTTCATTGTATTGCTGAGATTAACTAAGTCATTCACAATTTTTCATTATGTAATATTGTTGTTGTATACAATGTTTTCCTGGTTCTGCTTACTTCACTTTGTATCAGTTCATGGAAGTCTTTCCAGGTTATTCTGAAATTCTCATGCTCATCCTTTTTTATAGTACAATGTTATTTCATTATAATCAAAGACAAGCAATTATAAAATTATTTTTCTATGGTTCATTGATATAGTGAATGATCAAAATAGGGAGGTAATGGCAACTGAATACTGAACTAATCAGAGCATATCTGGAACATTGTATACATATCTGACATCACGTTTTGGGGTAGAAATTGACAAATAAGCAAGTATAGAAGAAGGTGATCATAATGGTTAGGGGACTGAAGACCATACCATCTAGAAGCAACTGCAGGACCTTGGAGTGTTTGGCTTCAAAAAAATGACTTAGATGTGATATAGTAGTTATCTTCAAACATGTAAAAGGACGTTCTTCAGAAGGTAGATTACACTAATTTTATTGTCCCCAAAGAGCAGAATTGGGAGTGATGGCAGAACCTGCAAAGGGGAAGTTTTCTGCTTCATGCAAGGAAATACTTCCCAATATTTAGAGATTTCCAAAAGAAGAATGCTTTGCTTTCAAAAGCAATGGGTTTCCCATTCACTGGAGAAATCTATAAGTAGAATTTGGGTAATCAGTTGTTAGGAATTGTGTAGAGATGATTCTAGTTTAAGTCCAGAATTGGACAGGGTGACATCTAAAGACCTTCTGGACTCTAAGATTTTGTAACTTCAGCTTTGCTTTGAAGGCTAGATATACTTTGAACTGTTGGAAAGGTGGCAAAGGTGACACTGAGATTGTCTGATAAAGATTGCATGTCAAAACCAGTTCTAATATATTATCTACTGATTTGGAAATATTTGCAAACAGCTCTTCTATCTAAAGCTCAAATTTGGCCCAAATAAATGAACAGATTTGAATTATTTAGGTTAGCTGTCCAGGACACCTTTAATTAATCAATGAATTGTCCCTCTCTTCTTCACATTGGTCATCTAGATTTGACTAAGATTCAGACCCATTTCCTCCTTCTCACATCATTAGAGGTGCATAAAAATATAATTGAGCAATTAATTTCTTTGTCCCAGCCACTTAGAGCATTCCATTTAACCTTTTATGTCATTGATGGATATTTTATTTCTGTACATTGACACAGAGGAATAAACATTTACTTGTAAATTTTCATTTATTGGCTTTGGGTCCATCTGTACTAGACAATTTATGACTAGAGGATTTGCTTGTTGCCACAGAAGATGATTAATTCAAGCCTATTTATCATTTCCTTGTTTTTGCCTGTGTCATCTAGAGAGCTACCCACCAAACTGTTCAAGTAGCTGATGCCTAACAATTCCAATGTTCCCATTCGTGATGAATATGCTGCTCATGTACAGCGAGCTTTAGCCTCTTTCTAGGTAAACAAGCAAGGTTTCAAGTAGAAAGAGGAACTTTCAGAGTATTTCATAGGATCAAAGGGTCTTAAAGTGACAGTTTAATGAAAGGTCATCTCGTTCAGTGGTCTACAAATTGTTTTGGTTGTGTATCTGTACAAGTAAAATAAATCAGTATATATCTGCAATGTGACCATAAAAATAACTAGTATTCATATAATTCTTAAGGATTTGCAGAACACTTTGTAAATGTTATCTCCATCAGGTAACTGCTATTATCATCATCATTTTACAGATGAGAAAATCAAGATCACTGAAGTAAAGAGAAGTTAAAATAATTGCTCAAAGTCATCAATCACACAGCTAGTAAACATCTCAGGCAAGAATTGAACTCAGATCTTCCAGACTTGAAGCCCCTTCAAGTTATCCAGCTGTTTAAATAACATAGTATTTGTATATCCATATATATATACATATATATATATACTAATCATTATGTACATTATATAAGTTGTTGCAAAATGGATGTGTAAAAAGATGAGATAAAGATGAAATAATATTTTATCTTATAGTGAATAGGGAGCCCCTGGAGTTAAAATGAGTAAGGGAGTGAAGGATAATATTTTTGCTTTAGGAAAATAAATCACTTTGGCCACTTTGTGGAAGAGGATGGGTTAGAAGAGGAGAGGTTTAAAACAGGGAGATAAATTAGGAGGATATTAAAAATAGTCCAACTAAGAAATAAGTACCTGAACTAGGGGGTAGGATTGGAGAAAGCTATAGCAGTGTAAGTAGAAAGAAGAGGACAGGAATGAAAGACAGAAATACAAAACCAAGGAGATATTTCATCCAATTGGAAATATGGACATGGGGTAAAGGAAAGTGACAAGTCAAGATCATTTTGAAGCTTGTAGTAGCCCTTAATATATACTTGTTGAGCTGGCTTGACTGGTAAGACCTTTGATGATAGAAAGGTTTGGAATATGAGTGGGTTTCGGGTAAAGGTTATGTCATGATATCTGTGCTTTAAATCACTATCCATCTATGTCCTCAAATTTTGGGTGACTTACTCTGATCCACCCAACATGAACAGGCAGGAAGCAGGTTTCTTACTCACTGTCCATGGCTCCCAGGTATAGAGCCCACCCTTTAATAGCCACCTGGACGAGCTGTGGGATGATTATCTAGAGGTAGGGACAGAATTTCTCCAATGCTCCCTGTAGCAGTGGCTGAAGGCAGCAGTTAGTTTTGACCAGTGATGGGCAAACTACCACCTGTGGGCCAGATCCCCCTGAAATATTCTATTCTGGCCCCACAACATTATTTCTAATCTGACGAATACAATGAGTAGGATACAATACAATGAAATTTCAAAAGAGTTGGCTTAGAAACAGACTGACAGATGAGCATTTCCTTTCCTTTGGCCCCCTCTTTAAAAAGTTTGCCCATCACTGGTTTGGGCTATAACTTCCCTACGGGTCCAGTGTTCACTGGGCTCAGGTTTTGATGCCACATTTCTTTCTTGACCATATTTCCAAGTGAATACCTTTCCCTGACCCCTTTTCACCTTCTTTTAATGGTTGTGTAGAGATTAAAATTAATATACAATATATCCAAGTATAGTATTTACAAAGTTTATAAAAACTAACTTTAATCAAAAGGAAGATAAAAACTAGAGAGAGCTCACCCAGCCCACACACAGCGAAAAAAGGTGAGAGAGGGAGGAGATTACAAAATTATATAAGCAATAATGTAAAGACGCATGTAAACGAAAAGGGGAAAGGAATTTTGGGATGGAAAAGAATTCTGGGAGATGGAGTCTAAAGGTACAAAAATCCCTAACTATACAGTTGTTTTCCTTTATTGGAATATGATTTGGCAGCAGAAGGAGGAAGGCAAAACAAGAAAACTTTAGGGATAAAGTTCAATGTGAAACTGGGAGCCATAGTTGGTTATAGAAACAAGAGTGGGATGCTACTTGTCTTCCCATTCATCTGAATGGTTATACTCACTCCTTGGAGTCAGGCCACAGAATGCCTAATGATGATACCTCAGATCTCCAAGAGACCTCACTCAGTCTTTACTTTGGATACCATTGACTTGGTCCAACACCTTCATTTTATAATTAAAGTAACTGAGATCCAAGAATTTAAATAATTTTCCCAGAATCAAACAGATATTAAGTGGCATAGCTAGATTCAAACCCAAGTCCTCTCACTCCAAATTCAGCATCCATTACAGAGTATCTGCTGCATCTCAAATCCAACATTATCACTAGTAGATGAGGGAAAAATGGAAAAATAGTGATGTCACTAACTAGCTATAGGCCTTTGGGAAAGTGACTGCCTCTATGTATAAAGTATAGCTATCTATATATTCTAGTTTGCTGTTATTCAGACATTTTTCAGATGTGTCTGACTCTTCCTGACCTCATTTTGGATTTTCTTAGCAAAGATTCTGAAGTGGTTTGCCATTTCCTTCTCTAGTTCATTTTACAAATGAGGAAACTGAGGCAAGATGGGTTAAGTGACTTTGCCAGGGTCACATTGCTAGTAGGGTCTGAGGTCAGATTTGAACTCATGAAAATGAGTCTTCCCTGATTCCACATCTAATGCTCTATCCACTGTGCCATCTACCTACCTATAGGACTTAAAGTACCCTGACTATTAAAAAAAATGAAAGGATCAGATTTGATGATTGCTATGGTCCCATCCAGTTCTAACATTATTTCTTTTTTTTTTTTTCCATTCACTTATGGAGGAAGTGAACTCCTCTGAAAGAATGCTCCTCTACACAAGGAGGTCAACCTTTGTTTGGGGCTTTAATTGTATCTCATTAATTGTGAATGAATAGGCTGAAGTTATAGTGGATTAATTAGGGATGAATTAGTTGGCTCACACTGTTGTTGAGTCAGAATTGTTCTTTTGTGCTGGGCTCATAAAGAGGGAGATATTTGAACAATTACAGATAGTAACAATTTTCCACATTCATTTTCTGAAGTTCTAAGATCCAAATCATCGCCCTCCCTCCCTTCTCTCCCTCCTCCCAGAGATGGTAAGCAATTCGATTTGGATTATACATATATTATCATGCAAAACAGATTTCCATATTGCTCATTGTTGTAAGAGAATACTTATATAAAACCCCAAACTTTTGAGGTTATCTTGGCAAAGATACTGGTATAGTTTGCCATGTCCCTTTCTAGCTCATTTAATAGATGAGGAAACTGAGGCAAACAAGGTTAAATGACTTGCCCAGGGTCACATAGCTAGGAAGTGTCTGTAACCACATTTGAACTCAGGTCTTCCTGACTCCAAGTCCAGCATTCTATCCATTGCACCACCAGTTAAACCACTTATTGCCCAATAAACAGTATGAGTGCTGATTCTGGAGTCAAGATGACCTGAATTCAAATCTAGCATCAGAACCTTATTAGTTATGTGACTTTGGGCAATTCCCTTAGTCTCCAACTGCCTCAGTTTCTTCAACTGTAAAATGGAGCTAATAACAACTACCCTCCAGTTTTGTTATGGGGAATCAAATGAGATAATATTGTCAAAGTGTTTAGCACTTGATGCTACCCAGGGAGGTAGGTGCTACTAGCCCACTTTCCATTAAAGGGGCTAATAAGTTAATAAGTTAATAAATTAATATCAAAGCTTGTTTGTTTGTAAGGTATTACATTGGGCAAAGGATATTAATTGACTGGAGAGGATCCAGAGGGAGGCAACCATATTGATGAGGAGAACTATTTTCTCCAAAGGTGGAGTAAAGGAGCTCAGAATGTCAAATTCGAAGAAAAGAAAACTTGGGTAAAATATGATCTAAAATAAAACACTCTCTGCAATAATTTTCAGGGCTGTCCTGTAGAAGAGGGAAGAGACTTGCTTTGCATAGTCCTAGAGGACAGCTGGGTGGTGCAATAACAGAACCCCAGACTTGGAGTCAGGAGGACCTGAATTCAGATGCAGCCTCAGACACTTACTAGCTGTGTGACCCTGGGCAAGTCACTTAACACTCTTTTCCTCAGTTTCCTCATCTAAAATGACAATACTAATAGTACCTATTTTCCAGGTAGCAAGGATCAAATGAGATTTTATTTTTAAAACACTTTGTAAACTTTTAAAAACTAAACAAATGATAGCAATTATTATTATTACGACTTAAGAGACATTAAACATTTGGTGAAACAACACAGGGCCACTTATTGATAGATAGATGACGTGTCCCCTCAGTATAATGTAATTTCCTTCAGGACAGGGGCTGTTTGCTGGCTTGGTCTTCGTATCCCTAGCTCCTGGACAAGTGCCTTATACATAGTATGTATTTATTAAATATTTGTTGAAACTAATTTAATTTGTATATTTCCTACAGTGCTTGGAATATAGTAGGGACATTATAATTGTTAAATGACTGACAATATATAGCATGAAATATATTACCAACCTATAGGCAGTGAATAAATGAATAGAAATGGGTCATTCTTTTCTGGAATATTCTTAATTATAAGTGTATAGAATTCCTCAGATCCGCCCTGGTGTAAGGCCTACAGCTCCAGATTGGATTTACTGTGAAAGGTGAATAAACAATCTGAATAGTTTTCCCCATTACTTTATTCACTGACTATATTTTTCTCTACTATTTATTTTAAAAGATCAGTTGTATTTGAATGAATCCATTTCCTATTTTGAGCAAAGCTTACCCAGATTTCGACAATATGACTGATGTCCTGATATTTGCTTCTTAGCTATTTGATGTTCAAACAAATAGCTGGCTTTTCTATTCCTTTCCTTCAGTGGAAAATGTGTTTTTAATTCTTCTTGGAATAATACAAATTATTTTTCTGAAGAAAGAAACCTACCATTGAACTGAGACTGCATATCAAAAAATGGAACCATGACAAGAACTTGTAAAGAGCCTGAGAATGATGGTTATAATGAAAAATATTTTGCAAACTTTAGTGCAACAACAGAGAATTGATTATCTGCATCTCTTCTTTTGCCTAATGTGGTAACTTCTCCTCTGTGCTGTCCTTGCATAGCCTTCTCCCCCTCAGGAAAGAAGTAAAAAAGAATGCAGTTCTGAACTAGAATAGGCAACATCAGGTTTCCCACTAACCAGTTTTGCAACTTTGGAAACATTTTGATCCTTCCCTCTTCTTCAACCCTGAGAGCCTAATGATTGACAAATTTCATTAACTCTTTTCCGACAACACCTTTCATATCAATTCCCTTCTCTCCAATCACTAAGTCTCTACCCTAGATTGGAATGTTTTCATCTCTAGCCTGGCTTATTACAATATTCTTATAATTAGTATCTTTTCTTCTTTCTCCTCTATGATCAATTCTATACATAGATATTAAATTGACATTCCAAAAACACAAGTCTATCCATGTTCAAAATTTTCAATGAGTCCCTATTGCCTCTAGAATAAAAAACAAAACTATCTCAGTTTAATATTTAAAGTCATCTACAGTCAGGCTCCCAAACACCTTCCCAGTCTTATTTCATAGCATTCCCTTTTGTATTCTCTCTATTCCAGGTAAATTTATTTGCTAATTCTTTCCTATATGTAATATTTTATCACCTGGATCTGTACTCTGCACAAGTGTTCCCTCATCTCTCTCATCACCTGTACCTGGTAGAATACTTAGATTTCATCAAAGCAAAGCTAACCTCCTACAAGAGATTTGTCTTGTTCTCTGAAAGTATTAGCAATCTATTTTTCGTTCTTACCTATTTGTGAATGCGCACTGTCCTTTCAGTAGATTGCAAGCCCTTTGAGGGTGGGAACCACTTCATTTTTGTCTTTGAACCTCCAACATCTTTGCACAGTCCTTTGCATATACTGTAGGCTTTGTTGAATGAATTATTTTGAATCAATTTGGAAAGAGAATACATTTGGAAGGGACCTTAGAAATCCTATCTAGACTAACTCCTTCATTTTTAAAGATGAGGAAAAGATAAGAAATTAAGTGATTTAAGAAAGAAAAATTAAGAAGGGAGGACTTAGAGATGCATTATGGGAAGATGGTGTAGTAGAGTGTGAAACTTCTTTACCTTCCTAACTCCCACAAACAAAAATAACTCCATAGAATCAACTCTAAAAACTGTCAGAAGCAATTAGGAGTTGATAGTGAAATCCCACAGACCTGGACTACTATGGAGGAAGGTACCAGTAAACCCTGGGGATGGGAACAGAGCAAACAATGTTGAATCCACAAGACATCGCCTGAGGGCAGGATTAGCAAACTCACCATATTTGCTAATCCCCAGACTTTATATTTAGGAGAATACTGCTAAAATTAGCTATCAACCAACTGATTTAGCTGCTCTTAGGACCCTCCCAGGGTCACACAGGTGGTAAGTGTCCAGCCATTATTCAGTTTCAGAATTCCCAGATTCTAAATCCATAATTCTTTCCACTGTGCCATGCTGCTTCTTCAAAAAGATAGATGGTGGTGAGGCTGTCTACTTGACTCTGAGATATTCCTTTTGATAGGAGGTAGGGGATGGTGTCAAAGTCAGATTTAGACTAAAGGAAGAGAATAAAATTGGGCAGAATCTGGGAATGTGAAAGGGAATCCTGTTTTACCCTTTCTATAAGAATAATGTCTCCAGAACCAGCCAGGACTCATAGTGATAGGATCATTTATAGGATAGCCCCATAACCCTCAAAAAACTTTTTCATTGACTGACTTAAATTCCCACCATTAAAGTCACTTATTGGATTAAAACATTGGTTCCAGAGGACTAAGGGGAGGGGAAAAAACAAAGGATGGGCTTTCTGGGAGAGGAGAGAGGAGAAATCTTTTAAAATAAGTAAGTAAGAGCAATAGAAGCACTAATCATAAAAGACATAAGATGGTAACTTGTCTCAGGATTCTTTTTTTGCTGAACTCCATCAAACAAGATGACAAGATAATAACAATACTAATCATAATGATGATTACTCCTCTATGTGATTCTTTATTGTTTCAAAGTGCCCTCATGTGCCTAATCTCATTTGAACTTCACAACATCCCAGGAGTGTAAATGTCATTATTCCCATTTTGTAGATTATTAAACTGAGGCACAGAGATAATCTGATCACTTAATGACAGAGTCAAGTCTAGGACTCAGCATCCCTAACTCCCAGTGCTAGTTTCTATTTTTTTAATAATATTTTCTTTCCCCCCAATTATATGTAAAAACAATGTTAAAATTGTTTTAGAATTTTGAATTCAAAATTCTTTTCTTCTCTCTCACCCTAACTCATCTTCCCCCTTCCTAAAATTATAAACTGGGTATAGATTTTGTTTTATTTTTTAAGATGTTACCTTCTGTCCTACTAACAACTCTAATATATAATGGCTAGGTAAATGGGGTTAAATGACTTATTCAGAGTCACACAGCTAGAAAGTTTCTCCAGCTAAATTTGAATCCCACTTCTCCTGACTCCAAGTTTGGTCCTTTATCCACTGTGCCTCCTAGCTGCTTCTGATACACATTTTACATGTGCAATCATGTAAAACATTTTTTCATGTTAGTCATTTTGTGGAAGATATATTAAACAAAAAAGAAGAAAAAAATCAAATGTAGTATATTTTGGTCTGCATTCAGACTTAAAGGCAAGGACATATGGTCAATAATTGGCAAAGCTAGGATTTAAGCCCAGATCATCTGATTATAAGGCCAGGTTTCTTTCTATAATGCATGCTGCTTAGCAACACATTAATATGGACTTGCTTAACACCTTATTTCACTGCTTCCATGAAAAACAAAGACTGAGTCCCTGAACAAATGGGATTTGGGACAGCTACATTTTGAGTGTATGAATGGAGGTAGAGAGAAGGAATGTCCAGAGAAGTCAGAACCTAGAAGGGAACATTACGGCTTTATCTATTTAGGAGAGGAAAGTGATAGAGCTGTTCTAGACACTTTGCTCCTATCACCATTTTAATCAGTGCTGGCCCCAAATATATGGCAGAAAAAAACCCTGGATTTATAATTCAGTGACCTGTATCTGAATCCTGGTTCTGACAGTCAGTAGCTTTATGAACATGGGTAAATCATTCAGCCTCTCTCTGTTACCATTTCTGTAAAATGGGTATAAGCATACTTGTACTACCTACTTCAGAGGCTTTTGTAAGGCAAGCATTTTGGAACACTTAGTGCTTTATTCATGTATTTCCACTATTACCCAAACTAGTAGAAGCTGTAAATGAAGTGTTGTGCAGACCTAGAAGGAAGGAAACAAACTAGAGGAATTTTCATTGTCACCAGAGGGATCTGACTGCAATCATGTCTTCTGCTCTTGGTCTTTTGAGTTCTGATCTGTTCTTTTTAAGATGTTTTCCAGAAATGGAGTGCATCCATCCTCTGTGGTACTAGTGGAAAGTTTTCCTGTGAGCATAGAAAAAAAAAACCTTAGGGTGAATTCTCATGGACTGAGTTAAATCCTTGACTAATTTTTCTACTTTTTACTCTGTGTTATCTGGAAAAATTGATTTCTAAGCCCAGTCATTCCTAAGGTTACAGAACCAAGAAGGGAACACTTGTCCTTGTTGATTTTCTCAGTCCAATCTCATTCCTTGCCTCCTTGATGTGGCTCCCCTTCTGCAGAGGCTCAGGGACTTGTCCTCTTTCCACCCACCCAAGAGACCACAATGTGACGCCCACAGAGTCCAATTAGATGTAGTAAGACCAAAGCTCTTCTCTGCTTCCTCATCCTTCTCTCATGCTTGGTCAGGTGCTGATGAGCTCATTGCTAGGAATCTGAGGCCCAGAATCTTTAGAGGGAAAATGGGGCATGGGTTGCTAAGCAACAGCCTTAGATTAGTCTATGTTCTCCTTCTGACTTTCTCCTCCAGAACCCCCAAAAGGGGAGAAAAAGCAGTTTCTGCCTTATAACCTGTGAGTAGGTAGTAGTGATGATGGGAGTAGTAGGAGAGAGAGGAGTAGGTAGCAAGGACATCCATTTATTTCTCCCACATGAACTCAGGGAACCCTTTAAGGGAAAGATGACCCATATCTGAGCACTAGCACATGAGTCAGGAAATTGTACCATGTTCTGAAGTTATATCAAAATAGGAATCTGGAAGAATCATGCTCTGCCTCAGTTTCTACACTTTCAAACGGGATGGACAATATTAGGACACTTCACTAGGGGAAGACTGTTGGGAGGACCATAAGCAAACTTTCTGAAAATATAAAGCATTATAAATATACTAACCTCTACCAAACAAAGGGATTGTGATCAGTGTAAATCTGTGCAGGATTTCAGTACATGCACACTAATTTGTATTGACTGACTAAATACTCACCCAGGACACTTGAGCTATAACATATTTGTATAAAGCAGTAATTCCCAAAGTGGGCGCCACCGCCCCCTGGTGGGTGCTGCAGTGATCCAGGGCAGAAGTGATGGCCACACGTGCATTTGGGGGCAGTGAATAACTGTAAGGGGGTGGTGATAGTATGTGACAGGGAGCGCTAAGTAATATTTTTTTCTGGAAAGGGGGTGGTAGGCCAAAAAAGTTTGAGAACCACTGGTATAAAGTATATAAAGTTTGAACAGATGCTCGAAGACAGGAGAAGACAACCATTACTTGATAGGGTTAATTCAATCAAAAAACCAGTCAATTTAGTGAAGAGACTCCCATTCGATTGACTATTTGACTTCTCCTTTCATTTCAGAAGGGAGCCATGGAAGGCACTAGACCAGGTACTGCTCAGGGGAGGGAGTAGCCAAAGACAATGGTGATGAGGAATGGGCAGTCTCCCTCAGTTCTCCCATAAGCACACTCCATGGGGTAATGCCATTATCCCAGTCTTTCCTCCAATAAGCCCCAGCTCCACTCTGGCTGGGATGAGCTGCAGCAGTCCAGAATTTAGGCTGCATTGTCCCTACCCACTGGCAGAGCCATGACTTGAGTGAAGTGACCAGGACAGTGTATGGTCTGGGCCAAATTAATGCTAGTAGTCCTTTAGCAGCAGAGAAATCAATAATAGGAGCTAATATTTACAAAATTCCTACTATGTGCTAGGCATTATGCTAAATGCTTTGTAATTATCTCATTTGATCTTCACAACAACCCTGGGAAGTGGGTGCTATTATCGTCCCCATTTGACAGATGAGAAAACCGACACAAACAGAAGTTTAGGGACTAGCCCAGGTTCACATAACTGGGAAATATCTGAGGCTCTATTGGACTCAGCTCTTCATAACAGCAGGTCCAGTGCTCTATCCACTGCACCACCCAGATGCTAAAGAATTTAGTATCTAATTATTTGAAATTGGAAGCTACTAGATGGTTCATTTCTTTCCCCAGTGGTTCTACCCTAAATGAACTTATCCCCTGTCATGATTCATCTCACCCTGCTCCCTTTACCTTATTGCTGTCTTGAAACATTCCAGGGTTGACACTTCCACCCCTCCACAGATTAATTGAAGGCCTTTTACCCCAGGCACAGATCTGCTGATTTCTTCTCTGCTCCCTGACAAGAGATTATTACTGAGTGCCCTGCCTTCCTCTGCCTCCCTCATCCTTCTGAAACCTCCCCCTTGAGAGATATCATCATGAATGGATGAGAGGGAAGGCATTCTCCATCCTAATCACTCCTCACCTCCTTCTGGCTGGTATTTTCTCAGCCACTGACCTTCCTTCCCTCCAATTAGCCTTCATTCCCCAACTAGAACAGCTGAGAATTGTCTTCGTTACCCACAAGCAGGGATGCCACGCAAGCTGCAGCCTTGAGGTTTTCAATGGGCAGAACAGAAAGATTGTTTACTGAATGATATCACAATGCTCTCTTCTTTTTTTTGTCTTTGTGGGAGTCAGAAATGGGCTTCTCCTTGGTTGAGTCAGCCTGGAAGTCCCATTTCCCATAATGCTTTCCTCTGTTTCTCTCTCTCCAAATATCAAAATCTGTGTGATTTTTCAATTTAATTTATAGATTCAGAAGTTAGCATCTATCTAGATCCACTTCATTTTACATAGGAGGAAACGGGACCAAAAGAGGTCAGATAATAAATATTAAATGGCAAAAATTCGTATTTGAACCCCGATTCTGGGATTTAAAATATAAAATAATATTTTATCTTTCTTAAAATGATGGGTTCAAAAACAGAGATACCCAAAGTATTCCTGAAAGGTCCATCCCTCTTCCCCCTACCCAGGATTCATGGCAATGATCCTGATGGGTTAGAACAAGCCCTGCCTAGGAGGACTATCTCACCAACCTCGACCATTTTATGGATGAATATTTGGAAGAATATTAAAGCTGCTTATCAAAGAGAATAAGTTAGGGCTGTCCTGGTTTTAAGTGCCAGTGATCAAGGCTTTGAATGGATAAGCCTGGAGACTGGAAGAATAAAATGGAATTAATTTCCCATCATACCCCTTGGACACAACTGGGATAGTTAACCAAAAGAAAAAAGAAGGACTGAAGGGCATATTCATCTCAAGTTTGAGATAATAATGTTAACTAACATTTAGATATTTGTAAAACTCTTTTTCACCACAACCTGTGAGGTAAGCAGTACAAATATCATTATACCCATTATACAGATGAGTAAACTGATACTCTGAGAGGGTAATTGATTTGACCAGGTTTTAAGAAAGAAAGAAGCATTTATTGGGCATTATTATATGCCTGGGGAAGTTAGGTGGCTTAGTGGATAGAGTGCCAAGGCTTAAGTAAGGAAGAATCATCTTCCTGAGTTCATATCTGGTCTATGTGACCCTAAACAAGTCACTTGACCCTGTTTACCTCAGTTTCCTCATCTATAAACTGAACTGGAAAAGGAAATGAGAAGTGACCTCACTATTTCTCCTGAGAAAACCTCAAATGGGAGTCAGACATGGCCAAAAAATGACTGAATAATCAATCACATTGTATGCTAGGTACCCTACTAGATGTCAGAAATTAAAAGTCAAAAAAATGAAACATTTCTGGTCTTTCATGGCCTTAAAGTCTTCTAGAGTAGAGGATTCTTCTTTACTCAGGGATCAGTAAACTTTTAAAGAATATATTCTGATAACTGTATGCCAACATAAGTGTTTCCCTTTATAATTTTGTATATATTCTTTTATGAACTTAAAAGCATAACTCTGGTACAGTGCACAACCTAGAGGAGGTGCTTAATAAATGTTTACTGACTGATATGGTGGCTTATGGTTTACAAAGCACTTTTATCACAACAATCCTGCAACATAAAGAGAAAATTACTGCTCTGCTTTACAGATGGGAATATCAAGGCTCCCAAGATGCTAAGTTATTTGCTTTGAGCAACACACTTAGTAGGAACCAGTTGATTCCTATCCATATCTTCTGTCTTTAAGACCAGAGGGTTAGTTTTTCTTTTCCCTTATCATACCAACATCACCAGACAATGAGTGATGAGAGCCTGGACTTGTGCATTGGCATCAGTGAAAAGAAAGAGGAAAGGATGAGCCTGAGAGACATTTAAAGGGGGGGAATAGCAGGATTTGTTAATGAATTACTTATCCAAGTGGACTCCAAATTTTCAAACCTGGGTTATTGGGGAAGAGGATCGCCAATTAAGAGGAACGGAATGATGATTATATTTTGGAAAAATTGAATTTGATGAACTATCCCAGTGGACTTGTTGTCTAGGCTGTTACAAATATAAGAATATCATGCAGTTCAAAGGTCAAGGTCAGAGATGCAGAACAAAAAGGCAATAATAAATTGTGCTATGAGAGTGGTGAGCTCAGCAAAAGAATGACTCTACTACTGAAAGAGAAGGTCAGATGACCAAGGACAGATCTTCAGTGGATTACTCATTTGAAGAGGAGGAGGACAAAAAAGAAGCCCTTACAATAACTAGAGACAGTCCAATTAGGAAAGTAATGAGGAAAAGTATTGTTTCAAGAAAACTTTGGCAGAAGATAGTCTCACAGAGGGATTACTCAGTGGTGTAAAAATACTAGGAAAAAAAATTTTAAGAATAAAGTGCAAATGAAAGGACACCAGATTTGGCAATAAGAAAATTATTAGTATCTTTTCAGGGTTCAGCTTCAGCAAAATGATAGGAATGGAATAAAATTTTAAAACAGTGTATTGGTGAAAAATAAGAGCACAACATATACTACAAATTGACATTTACTAGAAAAATAAAGGGACTGCTATGTGGTACAGTGGATAGAGCACAGGGCTTGGAGTCAGGAAGATGAGTTCAAATCCAGTCTCAGACATATGTTGGCTGCATGACTTTGGGCAAGTCATTTAACCCTTTTTGCTTCAGTTTCCTCATCTGTAAAATAAGGTGGAGAAGGAAATGGCACCCCCTTGCTATATCCTTGCAAAGAAAACCCCAAATGGGATCAGGAAGGGTCAGCCACAACTGGAAAATGACTGAACAACAACACAAGAAAGAAAGGAGAGAAATAGAATGGCAGCATGTAAGAGACAGTAAGATCAAACAAAGCTCATTCTATGAGAGATGAGCACATAAGCAGGTACAAGGAAAGGAGCCTATGAAGAGAGATTGAAGATTAGAGGAAAAAGAGATAACTGTGGAATCAATATCCCAGAAGGGGATGAAGAAATGAAGTCAGAAGCTTAATCATTTCCCTGTTACTGAAAAAAATGTATTTCAAAGATATATTCGTTTTCATCATTTTATTTCCAGAATTGGTAAATAACATGATGTAGAGGAGAGTGTGCTCACCCCCTCCCTTGGCATCAACTGGACTCTTTCTGCAGCAGATTTCTGCAGCTGTATCTCTGGCTTTGGACCTTAATCTGCACAAGAGTCCTATTTGCTTAAAGGACACTCCACAGGACTGATACATCAAGGTTAACTTTTCCAAGATGTAATTCATCATTCCATATCTCTTAGGCATGCTACTTTTCTTCCAATCTCATAACATTGGGTATTGAGCTCTGCCGCTGCCATTTGCAATCTCCATGACCTTGGATGAATCACTTACAAGCTGGATGGATACCCTGCCAAATCACAGTTATTTTCTTTGGGTTCATCACTCCAACTTAGACACTTGCTACCTTTGTCATTTAGAAGAACATGTTAGGAAGCTTCCCTTCCTTAAAGATCCTTCCTCCCTTCTAGGTCCATGTTCTCTTATTAATACCAAGGGATTATAGATCTATAGCCAGAAGGGATCTCAGAGGACCCTATTTTCTGATTTTACAGGGGAGAAAATTGTAGATCAAGGAAAGTTAGTGACTTAGTCGAGTTACACAGGTAGTAAGCCTCAGAGGGAGAATTGGAACCCAGGCTCTCTGATTCCAAAGCCAGTGTATTTTCAGCAAACCACGGAAGGTTGTACATAATGAAGATAAGCTTTGCTGACTTCAAAATTTAGACCTGGGTTGTCTAAAATGGATAGAAACTGAGTGGAAACATTTGCCATCATTCTTTGCTTTGCACATTTTGGTTGATCTGAACGGGACATATTGTTGCTACTCCCTTTTTTCAGATCAATGTAGACTATTACAAGTAGAAGGGAACCAACCCATCTAAATCCATCCCTTCATTTTACAGGTAATAAAACAGAGGTCTGGAATGTCCATGAGACCAGCCCAAGGTCACCTAGACAGTGACAGTAGTGGAATTCAGACTTCAATTGATGTCTCTTGATTTTTTTTTCTTTCTATAATAATGTTCTGGATTATTTATGAAGTTCAGCCTTTGTTTTTATTTTAACCTCAGCATAAAGGAGCATTATTCCTAAGAATTCATCAATCCAATGTTCAGGGAGAAAGATTCATTTTAGAGAAGAAAAGAGAAACCTCTCCATGTGCTACTACAAGGCAGCATTGTGGCAGGCATCTGGTGTGAGGCAGATGTGACTCAAGGAGATGTGGTGAGTGGTTTCTACATCTTCCATAATGAATGAGCTGAGGCTGTCTATAGGGAACGAGCAGATTGGGGTTGGAGGAGGGAGATGGAAGGAAAAGTTACTGAGAATGATACCACCCCCCTGGTGTGGAATATTGCAAACCATTTTTTGCTGATTTTTTTTGTCTAGAAGAGATTTCTTTTTCTTTTTAAATATTATTTTCAACATGAGATGGGTCTCTGAAAAATGGAAGGATACTGGTAGAAATTTTGTTCATGTGAAAAGCAAAATTACCACTGTGGAGAATGTCTGAGAGATGAATAAATTGATTTGCAAGCAGCATGGTAGGGCCACTTAGAATTGGCCAACATGATACTGACATGGGCCTCATTGGCATGTAGATCTATTTTTGATTTTTGCAACATCCCTGTAGAAGAGGTAGAACAGGTATTGTGGTCCCATTTTAATAGATGAGGGAACTGAGGTTGAGAAAAGCTAATGGAGTGGCCTAAAGTCTCACTGCCAGCTAGTTAAGATCTGGAACTAGAACCTAGGCCTTTTGAGACCCACATCAATGAATTTCTTTACTCCTCCATAATGCTGCCCATTCATTTTTCAGTGGTTCAAAATCCCATAGGGAGTGTAATTCACAGGATGTTCCTGAATAGCCTTCGTATTTAACTGACAGGTGACTAAACTAAACAAAACAAGAATCCAACACAACATAACAACACATGTTGCCATTCACTGGAGACATTTCCCTTGTGACCAAGCAGCTGTGGATGCATAAGAACTCAAGTCATTCCAGTTAGTGTTGATAATAACTTATGCTCTGAATTCCCCCTATGGGACCGCTTCTTTCTGAAAGAAAACTTGTACTAACATTATACCCTGATGAGAAAGAGTCAAGCTGACATCCTTGGGGACGCAACCTCTTTTGATTTTCTCAGATCTGGTTTTACAAGTGGGAAGGATAAGGCATATACCTCCCTAAACAGTTGCCTGGGTGACCAACATGTAGGTCAAAGTTCCAAGACAGGAGAGTGCTTGAAGACCACTTAGTCTTGGTACCCTATTCAAAATTAGTGCTCCCAACTCTTATTTAGCTTTTATTCTGATCACCTAGAAAAAGTGTAAGTAGTTTGGTTCCCATTACTCCCTTCAAAGGGAGAGCCAAACTACTTACACTTTTGCTAGGTGGTCAATATAATGAAGGGTAATTAGGTAATATAGGTAATTAGGTAATTTAATTAAGGGTAACTATATAGAAGGTATGACTAGTAGCCAACATAATACACCAGCAAGTAGTTAATATGGCTGAAATTCTTGATGTAACCTGGATTACCCCCATTACATGACTCCAATGGAGTTATTAATAGCCAACATATATATTGTTAAGTTGCCAACATAGCTGGCCTTCCTGGTGCATCTTGGAATAATCTCATTAACACAACTCCAATGGCATGCCCATGGAGAGGCAGAGAGTTCTAGAGGGAAGAGCCAGAGACTTGAAGGCAAAAAAACCTGACCTCTGAGTTCCCTTCATCCAAGTCTCTCTGTGAGCCATTCATTTTCCCCCATGAATCATTTAGTTATTTCCATATGTAACAAACTACAACAATTCTAGGATAGATATGATACAAGAGGACAAAACAGGACCCCTTCTACTAGGAATCAGTCTAATTTTCATGACCTTTTCCCATGAGTCAATCAGTCAATAGTGAATGAAAGGCTTATTGTATGCCAGCTACTATACTAAGCACTGGGGATAAAAGCTACCTTGAGGCTCAAGGAAATTTTCTAAATATAAATTAATGATACAGCATCTTTGTAGTTTCCCACAGAAGTCTTCCCATGACACCTCACGTGGTAGTTGGAGTATCTACCAAGTTCCCCTTCCATATATTCTTTTCCTTAAATGATCCAGGGACTCAGTTATCTCAAAATTCTAAAAGCTTTTGCCTTGGCGTGGCTTCCTGGTTCTATTATATCACATTGTTTCCTTACCTTAAATATGAATTTCTGGATTGGGTAACAGGGTGGGAATTTATAATATACCTCTCTTCCATCTCTTGAGAAAAATTCTTGTTGTTTTGATTGGATACAAGTCAAGTTTTGAGCGCAAAGACAGAGGTGATTGACACAAGAGATTATCTGGAAGAATGAAGAATGAAGAAGTCACAACTCCTAAAAGGTCTCTCATGATTGATATTTCATCACCTTATTCTCAAGGAAAGAGACAAAGCAGTCAGATTCTTGAAATGCCCCTAGCCCAACCTACATGTGACTGATGCTATTTGTAAGCAACCACTAGGGTATTCGGGGAAGAACCTTTGGTGTGTGAGGGCTGAGTCCTTTTGAGGATTGCTTTCATCTTTTGATATCCACCTGCCACTTAGCTCTCACCTGTGGCCCCAAGATGTTGTGGCATGAATAGTGGGAACAACTGGGTAAACTGTCTCAACAGGTTGGCTACATCAAGTTGAAGGTAACCAACAGACTTCAAACCTGTTGGTGAGTAAGGGGAATGTCTGCCTCAGGCATGTGAAGACCTCATGGTGGAAAGGATAGATGAGAATATGTCACAATGGCCATGAAAGCAGTGGAAGCAGGTCTTTGGAGCTCTTACAGCCTGGCCAGACATCAAAGAAATCAAGGTCATTCACTAGGTCCCTAGGCTTCACCAGTCAACTGCACTTTTGCCTTGCCACTGGATTTTGATGACTCTGGAGAGAGAATGAATCCCTCAACTTTGATGACTCTGCAAGAAAGAATAAGGGCAATGACTTTGTGCAGCTCTGACTCAGGTAAATGCAATTTATACTCTAGTCAAAAGACATCATCATTTTGGTCCTCTTTGAGTATGAAGGACAACAACCAACCACCAAGCAACCACTATTGAAGATGAATGAGAGAAGAACTCCTCTCTTCTTTATCCACTCTCTCCCTTCCTCCTGACACCATGGAAAGTCCCAGAGAGAAAGTTCCACGTCGCATGTTTCAGAGAGAAGAAGAGGATGAGAAATGAAATGGTCTTCTTTTAAAGGATACTGGTTGAAACAGCTCATCCTAGAATAGTGATGAATCATCTGACTGGATGAATTATAAGGAATAGGGATTGTTTATAATATATCAAGTTCCACATCCAGAGAAAGAACAGTGGGAGTAGAAACACAGAAGAAAAACAGCTGCTTGATCACATGGTTTGATGGGGATATGATTAAGGATGTAGACTCTAAACAATCACCCTAATGCAAATAGTAATAATATGGAAATAGGTTCTGAACAAAGATACATGTAAAACCTAGTGGAATTGCTCATTGGCTATGGGAAGGGGTGGAAGGAGGGGAAGGAAAGAACATGATTCATGTAACCACAGAAAAATCTTATTAAATAAATACATAAATAAATTTTAAAAATAATATATCAATTATTGAATAAATCAAATCAGCATCAATCATATGTCCCTGGAAGCTAGGAGAGATTCAGAATATGTTCCATGAGATGACTACCATAGGAACATCTCCTCTCATTTTCATGGAATGCACTCCAATTCAACTGCCACCTCACAGCTCTATCTGTCTGATACACAATGGGATTTCTCGGGCAATTGTCCAAGACCTCCAGACTCACTTTTTCTCATGGAAGGCTCTCCACTCTATCTTAATTATCATGCTGGATTCCCTTGACTTTTTTTCTTGAATGAATGTAAATGCAGTGTGACCAATTAATCAATCAATGCACATTTATTAAGTACCTGCTATGTACCAGGCAATGTACTAGGAACTAACCACTGTTGGTACCTCCTACTAAATCTTTTTAAAATTGGAAATGAATACTTGTCACCCTTTAATTTGCCTTTTGCCAAGAGTTGTGAGGGGAGGAGGGGCGTTATCTTTCTGGTGACTGTTAGATGATGAGCCCCCTGAAAGCAAGAAGTCTCTCTTCCTTGTCCTTATATCCCCAGTACCTGGCATACAGTAAGCACTTTATTCACTGTTAACTGATTGACTCATATCAAAAGGTCATGAAAATATCTTTGAGTCTCTATTTAGCTTCAGCAATAAATTATAGTACAAGGGACACCTTTGGGCCATGGAGGAAGTGGAAAAGGGAGGGTGGTTTTGGTCTTGGGGCTCCCAGCTTCTTACCTCCTGTAATTCTTCCTTGTTAGTGTGAGAAGGGGATGATGTCCTGTCTCTTTCACCATGGTGGTACATTAACCCACCACACTGGGGCAAAAACCCAACACCTACAAACTGTGGCAGCAGACCCTTTAACCACCCATCGTAGGATTGCCCAACCACCTGGGTGGCAACAAAACAATGCATTTCCATTGGCTTTACAGGGAGAACCTGGGTCTCCTTCAAATTCTTGGGATTGACTTCCCACTTCTGAAGTCACAGGCATGAAAACAATTTTCTATCTGGAATGGAGCAAGGAAATTTTGGGCAAGGAAGGATCCAGGCCTCAGAGATTCCAGAGCAGAAAGGAGATATGTTTAGAACAGAAACAGCACACTATAAGCAAGGTCAGGCTTAAAAAAAAATCAGAGGTGTTTTCTGGATTATCATAGACTTTCATGTGAAAGACCTATTAACCTTATTATGTTTGGCTTCAGAGGGCAGAAGTAGGAATGAGTGATAGCTTCAGAAAAGCAGATTTAGGATTGATGCAAGGAAAATTATATGAGCAATTAGAGCTATACCCAAGTCTAATAGGCTGCCTCAGGAGGTAATGACTTCCTTTTCACTATAGGCTTTCAAGCCAAGGCAGAACGGTCACTCCTTGGTTATATATTAAAGTGTCTCATCTGCCCAATACTTAGAGGGGTGTATCACCCTGCAAATTACTTTGTATTTACTTGTAATGTGATTGACTTTGATCTCACTCTTTCAGGGCCAGGCCCCCTACATTTACAAACGTCATCAGGCGCCCTGACATGATTAGGGAATCTTTTTCCTCTGCTATTGACTTAAGGTATCACTGACTGATTTCCCTCATTTTAGGAGTCCAATCACTGGCGCCCCAGCTCCACTTTGTAACAGATTAGCTTTTACAAATGGGGATATTAACTTCAATGATCTCTCACAAGGACTAACATACATTTTCCACATCTAGGGGGCATAATCTCCCTTTATACCACCTCAATCTTGTGAGCTCATAGTTTTGCTTAGGTCCTATCTACATAGTATTTAATCCCACCAACTTTATAGACAAAGCAAAATGCTGGTTTCTTTTGGATTAAATTCTGTAACAAGAGGCCTGGATCTCTGTGGCTTGCTGGGATAAATATGGAATCCAAGACTTAGGATATTGGGCATTTAATGTTCATGTTCACTGTTAACAGTGGCTTGGGCCACCTTAGATGGATCACTAAGCCCTTTTGGTTTCATTTCTCTCAGCTAAAAAATTGGAAATAATAAAGCTTACTCTATTTCACAGTCATGGAGACATAGAAATGATTAACCAGATCTCCTCCATTGCTGCACAGGGAAAGAAAGGATAGAAATGCAAAGTGCTCTTGTCCTGGCCATAAGTGGGTTACGAGTAGTGTAGAGAGGAAAACAAAGCTCCAAGTTTCCCCACCCTGGAAATCAAGACTAATAATACCTCCTAGCTACCTATTATGGTGTTCATCAGGAGAGATGCAGTATTATCTATAAATAGATACCCGCTAGGACCAAGGTCATGTTCCAGAGGCTCTCATGAACCCAGAGGCAAAGCCAAGGTTAATAATCTAGACCACAAGTGTAATGAATTGGTTCCTGCTCCATTGGAAATATAATCATGGAACCCCTAATGGTGGGGATTCCTACAGAGCACAACTCAGATGCTATCTCCTATATGAGGAGGAGGAGGAAGAGGAAGAGGAGGAGTAGAAGGAAGAGAAGGAGAAGGAGAAAGAAGAAGAGGAGGAGGAGATGAAGAAGAAAAAAAGAATAGGAAGAGGATCCTATTGTCACAACACCTCTGATATCTCTTCCTTACTTTCCATTTACATTAACCCTGGTTCATTCTTTCACATCACCCAAGTTCAGACCCTTATCACCTAAACCAGAACTGTCAAAACCCAATAGCTTGTGGCTCTCAAAACCCCCAACTATAGCCAAACCAGATTAAAATGTGATTGGAAAATATTTTGCAAAACAGATAAAAATATAACATACATAATGTTCATTTGTGGTTTTCTAAATCATAATGTTGCCCACCAGGATCTGCTTCTATTTGAGTTTGACACCATTGAACTAGACTACAATTATCTCCTAAGTGGGCTTCTTGCTTTCAGGAATTCTTCTTCATTAAATAATTCTACTAATAGTGCAAGGGACTGCTTATGTTACTCTTCTACTCAACAAATTGCAGTGGCATCCTGGTGCCAACTGAATAAAATACAAGTTCTTTATCTTAATACTTAAAATCATTCACAATATGGCTCAAATCTGCTTCCATTCTAATCTCATTTCACTCTCTTTAACATGCTTTGCTTTCTAACCAAACTGGACTCTTACATTTCTATTTTTGTCTCCAAATTCTTTGCATTTTCTTTTCTTTTTTAATTTTCTTTTTATCGTGCAAAACACACTTCTATATTGGTCACTGTTGTAAGATCATACTCATACAAAACCAAAACTCCAAAATAAAACCATAACTACATTAGTGTGAAAAATAGTATGCTTTGATCAGCATCCATCTAACTCCAACAGTTCTTCCTCTGGAGATGGATAGTATTCCCCATTCTCTGTCATGAGTCTTCCAGGATTGTCTCAGATCATCACATTTCTGAGAGTAGTCAAATTTTCACAGTTGATCATTGTACAATAATGCTTTTACTGTGTACAATGTTCTTATTCAGTTCTGCTTATTATTTTGTTCTGCATTAGTTAATGCAGATCTTTCCAGATTTTTCTAGAATCATCTTATTTATCATTCCTTTTAGTACAATAGTATTCCATCACCAACATGTATCACAATTTGTTCAGCTATTCCCCAAATTGATGGACATTCCCTCAGTTTCCAATTCTTTGCCACTGCAAAAAGAACTGTTATAAATATTTTTGTATGTTTCCTCTTTTTCCTTTCCTCTTTTTTATTATCTCTGGGATATGGAACTAGTAGTATTATTTACAGGCTCAAAGGATATGCAAACTTCCATAATTTTTGTTATAGTTATAGTTCCAAATTGACCTCCAGAATGGTTTGATTAGTTCATAGCTTCACCAACAATGCATTAGTGTTCGAATTTTGCCACATCCTCACCAATATTTATCACTTTCTTCTACTTGTCATATTGGTCATTCTAATAGGTGTGAGTTGGTAGCTCAGGATTGTTTTAATTTGCATTTCTCTAATCAGAAGTGATTTAGAACATTTTTTCATATGATAATTCATGGCATTGTTTTTGAAGTGGGTAAATAAAAACAATACATAAACAGGGGTTTTTCTGGGGAGAAAAGGATGAAGGAAGAATGAAGGTTGTAGCTGTATTACAATCTTAACCAAATACAAAAGGGCTGTGACAATGAGAGTGAATGACAGTTGGGATTCAACTGCCATTTAAATTAAAACATCTAGGGATACCTTACTTCTACAGGGAAAAACACAATAGGTATAAAAATACTTTTTTAATAGTTAATTTAAGATTAAAAGAGGTGGGGGAGGTCACACTACTCTAAAACATTATGGGATCAATTCAGGGTTAAAGGTTAAAGATCTGGGAAATCCCTACACTACACTATGCAGGCTGCCAGGACACAAGAGATTAATGGGATCTCACGTAGATAGTCGATGGTCTTGATCAGTAGCTCAAAATGTTTCAGTCCAAGTATATTCCAAGAGCACAGGTTCCAGCTAAATTAATCCCAAAGGGTAAAACTAAGGAGCTTAAATCAGCTTGAAATGTCCACCAACCCAAGTCTGATCCTCCAGCTCAACTTGAATTTCCCCACAGGCAGGTGTTTCTTCTGGGAGGCAAATCCACTCTCTCCAGCTCTTCACTGGAGACAGTTTTCAGAATCTAATTGCTCTCTCAGCTATAACAGAATCTCTCAGGAAATCACTTCCTTCCTTGCCATAATTCCATCCTTGGAACCTTCAGGTCTTATCTGACAGCCTGACAGCCTGGGAGCTAATTTCACTAAATATCTATACTCTTCCTCATAACAGTTCCCCCCCCCTTTGCACAAAGCCAAAATAATGTTCCACACAGTATTTTGGTATTTGTCCACTACAAACTAAACTAAAATTCTAACCCAAAATAACAAACAAACTACACTAACTATATTCTATCTAGCACTAGCTTACTCTACGCTACTCTAGGGATTTTAACAAGGAAAGGTAAAGGGAAAAATACATTGAATAAATACATAGTTCAAAGTACAGCATAATAAGTTACAAAGTAAGATTCCCAACAAAATTAACAAAAATTAACAACAAATATGAAATATCAACACAAAATTCAAGCAAAACCATAAAACACAACTCCTATACTAATACAGAAACATTCTACTAACTAATAAATGCAAACAAGTTAGGAAAAATACATTTTAACACAACATTGCATAAAGTTTTACATCAAAACATCAAACTCACTTATGCAAATTACATCTAAATGTTTGCAACTCAATTAGTATCAAATTATTCACTAAATTATTCACATACACATATGCATATGACATACACATTCATATAACACACACATAATATATACATGTATAATATACACATATACATACATGTACATATAACATATTCATATGAGATATACATATATACATCCTTTACACATCTACAATACTTACAATATAATACAATTTATAATATACACATACTATGTATACTTATTTACACATCTATTTACATTATTTTGTGATCTGTGATCTGTAGTATATGTTCTTCATGTAACACAATTTTATGTCTGTTGTATTTGCACTGTAATGTACATTAGTACCTTATCTTATCTTATCCTCTAACCTAATCAAATACTATTCCCTAGTACACTAAACTATTCTAAACTATCCTTATGTTATTAGTATATTAGTCTAACTAAATAGTAACTAAATAACTAGCTAATCTTGTTAGTAACTAACTATCCTTTGTTAGTACTTACTTATCCTATAGCTAATTCCAATTTTGTTAGTATTTTATACATTGTTTTATTCCATAAGGAATGCAATATATCCTAACACGTTTGTGTTTTTGCGTATCTGATTTGTATGTTGTTACTTTGCTATATTATTGTATTGCAATATGTTACTGTTGGATGTATGATATGTACCAAAACTTCAGATCTCCTTCAGATCTCTTTTCTTCTTATGATCCATTCTTTGAGGAAATCTCCTTTTCTCTCCTTTTCTCCTTTTCTCCATTGAAGTTCTTGATAGTTTTATGTGCAATGTTGGATGTATATGAGTATGTAATGATACTATTTACATTACCCAAAATCCTTTTCAAACCATTTAGTCCGAATTGTCCATGATTAATCTTCTTCTTCAGGTCTTATCTGACAGCCTGACAGCCTAGGTGTTAATTTCACTAAATATCTATGCTCTTTCTCATAATAATTTCTTCACGTGAGAATTGCTTGTTCATATTCTTTGACCATTCGTAACTGGGGAATGACTTGTATTCTTAAAAAATTGACTTAGTTCCCTATAACTTTGAGAAATTGACCTTTATCAGAGAAATTTGTTACAAAATGTTTTTCCAGTTTATTGATTCCCTTCTAATCTTGGTTATATTAATTTTGTTTTTATAAAAATCCTTTTAATTTAATATAACTAAAATCATTCCTTTTACATCTTATTAGTCTTTCTATCTCTTATTTAGTCTTAAATTCTTCCCTTCTCCAAAGATTTTCCAGGTAAACTTTTCTTTTCCCCTCATTTAGTTATGATATCACTCTTTATATCTAAATTATATACCCATTTTGACCTTATCTTGATATGAGGCAGTGATGGTGAACCTTTTAGAGACTGAGTGCCCAAACTGCACCCTCATGCCACAGGTGAGTCATCCCCTTACCCCAGGGAGGGGAGTAAGGGGTGGGTGAAGTGAAAAATTTCCTCAGGAATGGTGGAGATAGGGAGAGGAGTATCCCCCTCCAGCACATGCCATAGGTTTGCCAACATGGGCATTGGGTATGAGATATTGTCTTGTTCTTAGTCTCTGCCATGCTGTTTTCCAATTTTCTGAGTAGTGTTTGTTAAACAATGAGTTCTTATTCCAAAAGCTGGGATCTTAGGGTTTATCAAACACTAGGATTCTATGGTCATTTGCCTCTGCATATTGTGTATCTAATTTATTGCATTGATCTACCATTCTATTTCATAACCAGTACCAGATGGTTCTGAAGATTACTGCTTTATAGTACCGTTTGAGATCTGGTACTTCTGGGCCACTTTCCTTCACATTTAAAAATATTAATTCCTTTGATTTTTTGGCTTTTGTTCTTCCAAATGAGTTTTGTTATTATTTTTTCTGGTTCTATAAGATAAATATTTGGTAGTTTTCTATGGCATTAAATAAGTAAATTATTTTAGGTAGAATTATCACTTTTATTATATTAGTTCTGCCTACCCATGAGCAATTAATATTTTCCCATTTGTTTAGATCTGTCTCTATTTGTGTGAAAAGTGTTCTGTAATTGTGTTCATATAATTCCTGGGTTTGTCTTGGCAAATAGATTCTCAGGAATTTTATATGTCTAGAATTATTATTATTTTTAAACGCTTACCTTTCATCTTAGATTAAATACTGTGTATGGGTTCCAAAGCAAAAGAGTGGTAAGGGTAGGCAATGGGAGTTAAGTGACTTAACTTGCCAAGAATCACACAGCTAGGAAGTGTCTGAGGTCAGATTTGAACCCAGGACCTCCCATCCCTAGGTAGGCCTGGCTTTCAATCCACTGAGCCACCCAGCTGCCCTCTGTCTAGAATTATTTTAAATGGAATTTCTCTTTCTACCTTTTGCTGCTAAACCTTGTTGGTAATATATAGAAATGCTGATGGCTCATGTGGATTTATTTTGTGTCCTGCAATTTTACTAAAGTCATTAATTATTTTAACTAGTTTTTATTTGATTCTCTAGGATTCTCTAAGTATTCCATCATATCATCTGCAAAGAGTCATGGTTTAGTTTCCTCACTGCATACTTTATAATTCCTTCAATTTATTTATTTATTTTTTTAATTTTAAACCCTTAACTTCTGTGTTTTGACTTATAGGTGGAAGATTGGTAAGGGTAGGCAATGGGGGTCAAGTGACTTGCCCAGGGTCACACAGCTGGGAAGTGTCTGAGGCTGGATTTGAACCTAGGACCTCCTGTCTCTAGGCCTGGTTCTCAATCCACTGAGCTACCCAGCTGCCCCCTCCCTTCAATTTATTTTTAATTCTTTGCATTTTTCACATCAGTCAGTCAACAAACATTTATTAAGTCCTCACCATGTTTCAAGCACTTTGCTTAGTCCAAGGGATCCAAAGAAAGGCAAAAACAACCCCTGCCTATTTTAATGAATCCATTGATACCTTTTTGCCTCAAGACTGTCATATTCAAACTCTGGAAGCCGAGAGCCTCACCTTGATTGACAGATGAAGACAGTTGGAGACATTGGGGATATTCCCAGAGGCCCTGAGGACAAGAGGAAAGGCAGTTGGCCAGAGGGTATAAATACCCTGGCAGCCTCCTGACAAGGACCCTTTGGACCTTTTGGCTTTGGATTTGGCTTTTGGTTCAAGAGCCCTGATCTAAAACCCTTGCCTAAACACCAATGTGATCTTGGACATTGATTGACCTGTGGGTCTGATTGTGGATCCTCTGTTTCTATCTGAATTCCCCCTAGATATTTAGGCATCTAAACCATCTTTAGATATTTAGGTATCCTGGGCCTGGGGGTGGGAGGGAACCAGGAAGTGGGCAGGAGAAAAAGCAGAGGGTGGTAAGGGTGGTATTTTCTGAAGGCTGTAGAATTGGCATAACAACTGGCAATAAGAAGCTGAGAGGGATCATCAATATCTGCATCAACCAAGCAGATCGCTTTCTCTGGGTTGGCTGTGGCCAGGCTGAGCCAGAGGAGGTGAAGAACAAGAGCTCCAGCATTACTGAAAGCCTACAGTCCTGAGGGATTACTGTCATAGCTTTAGTGGCAGGGTCTCCTATTCCCAATCCATTCCTGATCATTCCTTTCCCTTATCAACAACATAGATAAAAATTATTAAGTATCTTCCTGGAGTAGTTATTCCATCACAACTCTTGGGAGGGAACAACCAGTCAGATGAATGTCATCCAAGGCTAATAGAGCCCAATACCTACAATCAATCAATCAACCCCAGGTGGGACCTGAAAGGGTTACCCATCCACTGACCTTTAGGGATCCTGCCTGGGCACTGTTATAAAGAAGGACAGTTATTATAACATCCAGCTGAGTGACAGGACTCGGGTGTCCCTGCACCAGCCATCAAGGGGAACCAATACATGACTTCCTCAGATTAATATACAGATTAATAACAACTATAATAACTAGCCTAGTAGCAGTAAAGAGATACCTTCTCTTATTTTATAATAAGACCCAGCTTGAGTATATCTCCTCTGTGAATCTTTCCTGATCTCATCTGAAAGTGATCTCTCCCTCTGAGTTTCCTATTGCACTTTGTCTAGTCCACTCTCTTGATTTTATTTCATCCTACCTTTGGTAACACATATGTTTGCCCTTTTCTTATGCCCTCTGTAAAACTGTACATTTCTTGAGGGCAAAAACTGTATCTCTTATATCTACAGTACACATCTAATCGTTGTTTCTTAAACTGATGCTGTGATTTTGGTACAGAGAAGGCTCAAAGCTTCCAAGGGACGGTAACGGAGAGGGGTCTTTATTTTAAACCTCATTAAGGGAACCTACATATCTTGCCCCAGCTCAGGGAGGGGCGCAACCTGGAGAATAGCCTCTCAGATCCTGCTTCTGCAGCCTTGGAAAAAAGATGATCTGAGTAAGCTGGCATATGTGCAGAAAATGTTTGATTTCATCTGAATTTAAAAGGGGAGAAAAAATGCTCCAGTGTATTCTGTTCTCCCAAGGGATGCCGGTAAGACTACTGAACAGCATCAGTTGAGGCTATACACAAATCCCATTCACCTTGCTGTTGTCACATCAGCAATTGCAAAAGAATTTGCCTTATCTAGTGTGGCTTACTATTGGTGGGAGGATGTGTGTTTGGGCAAGAGACTCTTCCAAGGGAACAGTATTCTTCCATCTCAGGCAGAAGGGCTGGCAAATAAGATGGTGCTCATCTGTGGAATGCCTGCTATGGCCCAACACAGCAGACATTTTGCTCCACTTACCTAATTACTCTGCTACCAATGGGGAATTAAAAAAAAAACAACCTACAAACATAAAAGTAGCGTTACCCTAGCAACCCACTCATTAGATGCTGTTTGGCCATCTCCAGGTAGATTAAATCATCCACAATCTCCGACAACAATGCTCAAGTAGCATCATTTCTAATAACAGACTACATTTTCCCACTTGATCTTTTCACAGCCTATAGGCATAACTTGATAATAGCTTATGAGTATTGCTTACGTCCATACCAGGCTTTATGAATGTGTGCATCATCTCATTTGATCCTCACCACAACCCTGTGAGTAAAGAATATGAGTATTTTTATCCTTATTAAATAGATGAGGAAGCGGGCTGAGAGGTGCCTGACTTAATGATTTTGCCAAGGTCGCAGTGCTAGGAAGAAGTGATGATGGCACCATTTCTGCATTCAGCATTCACATAAAACCATTCCTCATGCCTATAGTTCACTCCCTCTTCATCTTCATTTTCCAGAAGCCTTGTGTTCCTTTTAAGCATCAATCCAAAAGTTATCTCTTATATAAAGCCTTCTTAACCTTCTCTGTTACTTTCTCCTTTTTTTCCTCCCCTCCTTTACTTTCAAGTGCATCAGTCTTTTTATTCAGTCATGTCTGACTCTTGATGACCCCAGTTGAGGTTTTCTTAGCTTTGATACAAGAATGGTTTGCCATTTCTTTCTCCAGCTCATTTTACAGATGAGGAAATAGGCAAACAAAATTAAATGATTTGCCAAGGTCACACAGCTAGTAATTGTCTGAAGACAGTCTTGAACTCATGAAGGAGGCTCCTCCTGACTCCAGGCACAGCATTCTCTCCACTGTGCCACCTAGCTGTCCCAAGGACATCAAGGATATCACCATTCTCCTCATCACCCACACTCAAGTCAAGGTGTCATCTTCAATACTTCATTCCCTCTTATCCCCCGTATTCAATTAATTACCAAGTCCTGTCAATTCTACCATTGTAACATTTCTCATATATACTCCATTCTCTCTTCTGACAATGCCACCATCTTGGTGCAGACCTTCATCTCCTCTTGTCTGTACTATTGCAATAGCCTTCTAGTTGGTCTGTTTGCTTCAGATCTTGCCCCACTTGAGTCCATATTCTACTCAGCTATCCAAAAGTGAAATGGGCTTCCTTGCAAGTGTGCTACTGCTCAGCAGTGGTCTTTAAGCAAAGCCTGGATGACTATGTGCCAGATATAAGGGATTGTAGTGTTCTATGGAGGCACAGAATGGATTAAATGTCTATTGAGGTAACTCCCAGTGGTGAGATCCTCTGATTCTGTGAAATTGTAAGCCCCCTTTTGGCTCTGATATTCTAATAATCTAAGTTTTACAGGTCATAAAGGGATGGAGCTTGATTCATAGGCTGAGAGAAATATAGGCAATGAAAATATTCAGGAAGGATCTCACTTGTGAACCCTGGCTACCCTTTAATGTCTTGTCTCCACTATAATCAGAATATGAGCTACTTGAGGGCAGGGAGTATGTCTCGTATATGTGTATCATTAGTGTTTAGTATAGTGCATAGAATAAACCAGTGAATGAAAAAAGATAATTTAAGTACTTATTGCATGCTATTGCCTGGCCCTCTCTTTACAAAATTTTTATTCCCAGTCAATAATTTGTATTTTATTGTTTTGCACTTGTCTTGACCTTCATTCCCAATACCATCTGCTCCAAGAATCATAATAGAATCCTCTACCCAGTTTCCTCTGCTTAGGAAGGCTTTAGTCTGGCATTAGAATCTACCCCTGACCCATCCAGGGCACATCTGGGTGATTATAGCTATGACATCTGAAGTCTCTTCTTCCTCTGGGGGCAATTTTGAGCCTCCTTCTCTGCCTACCTAGAGTTGAGACCAAGGGAACAGTGTAAGCAGAAGCTATATGGATTTTTGGTAGGATGGCCTTTCCCTATGCCAGGGACCCATTCTGAGGAAACTAGGTATCTTTCTTTATAACCTGAGACCCTTTGGTCATGTGTCATTCACATTTATTTAGTCAGAGACAGTAATCAGTGTGAATCTACTTTCCTGGATTAGCTCAGTTCCAAAAGTAGATTTCTGGGAAAGTATAATAAAATTTGGCTGATGCAATTTTGACCCAGAAGAATAAAAAATAAGTTATACTTCTCTTGATGGATAAACAGCTTTGGATATCTTCAGCAGAGTAAATCCTTCAAAAACTCTGGTGTGAGATGGATTTCCACTTGGCTTGACTGTAGTCTTCAAAGGAAAATGCATTCATATTCTTTGAAGCAATTCAGTCACTATAAAATCAGGATTGTGAATAAGGGGTCAATGGCATATTAAGAACAATAAAATGAAGGTTACCAGAAATATTATTTTCCACAAATAAAAGGAACAATAACAATAATATACTGCATTTGCAAAGTGATGTGTTTTCAGTGTTTTCATAGGCATGTGATACTCATAATAGCCCTGAGAGGTAGAAAATCAAGTGTTTTCATCCTTACTTTCTAGATGGGAAAACTGAAAGTTATGAAGGTCAAACTGGTGATTTGTAAGGGATGACATAGTAGTGACAGATCTAGGCTCTGTCTCTTGTCTGTAGAACTTGAAACCCTTGGCTTCTCAGAGAACTGGATATATGGGGTGGGCAGAGAAGGAGGCTAGAGGTGTCTCCCAGAGAAGAAGAGACTTCGGAAGTCACAGACGTAATATCCATATCTGCCCTGGGGTTTATCTCCATCTGATTTGGAATCAACCAACCCTGAAACTAAGAATTCAACAAAATCAAGCATCATTGATTTGGTGCCTCCTCTGTTCCAAAGAGCAAAGCCAAGCCTTGTGATTCCAAATCTAGTGCTTTGTAAACTACAAAATGATGCCTACGGCAAATAAGGCCATTTTGAGAATGCCATACCTTCTAGAGGCTTCTCTAGACACTGAAGAGAGATTTGATCAGTCAGAGCTTTTTTTTTTCTTTTCTTTTTTTTAGCACTTACTATGCGCTTAGTACTTAACCCAGGAATCTACCCATTGGTGCTCACTGTGCTGAGATATAAAGAATACTAGACCTAAAGTGGAAGACTTAAATTTGAATCTTACTTCATATATATAGAAGCTATGAGATCATGGGAAAATCATGAAAGGGCTCAAACCCTCAGTTTCCTCATCTGCAAAATGGGAATAACATTTCCACCACTCCCCTTTACTGGCTTGTTGGGGGAAAAAGTTTTATGAAAACCTTTGAGTCCCTATACAAATATGAATTATTATCTCTCTGGCCCTTAATTTCTTCATTTATAAAATGGAGGTCTTGAATAAATGATTACTAAGGCCTTAGAGTCAGTCGTAGAAGTCTGAAACTATCTTGATTTTCATTGGGAAATGATTAAATAACTGCATAATACAGGGTAAAAGGAACACACACTTTCCTGGTCCCAAGGCCAGCTCTCTATCCACTATGCTACATGGCCTTTTCTTTGTTTCATTTAAGTGGGGTATCCCAAATATCAGAGTCTTCCAGAGGGAAATATGATACCAAAGGACAGTAGTGTCAAACTCAAATAGAAATGGGCCATTAGTCTATATAGAGAGATCCCTGTTGGTCACACATTGTCTTAGTTTTAAAATGTTATTTGTGTTTTATTGTGTTTTAATTTGTTTTGTTAAATATTTTTCAGTAGACTTATGAGAAAGAACACTATTCACATCCAGAGAAAGAAAGGGAGCAGAAACATAGAAAAAAAAAAACAACTGCTTGATCAGATGGTTCGATGGGGATGTGATTGGGGATGTAGACTCTAAAAGAGCACCATAGTGCAAATATCAATGATATTGAAAAAGGTCTTGATCAATGACACATGTAAAACCTAGTGGAATTGAGTGTTGACTATGGGAGGGGAGTGGGAGGAGAGGAGGGAAAGGACATGATTCATGTTACTATGGAAAAAAATGTCATAAATGTATTAATTAAATAAACTTAAAAATATATTTCCCAGTAACATTTTAATCTGGTTCCTGCCTCACTTGGGAGGGTCATGGACTTAAATTTGGCCTGTGTGATACTTCTGCCTTAGAAGGTAGTGAGTGAATTCTGCTTTACTGGGGGTGGGGGTGGAGAGAGGGAAGAGAGAGAGAGAGAGAGACATAAAAGCAGAGACCAGATGCCCATTGGGGGCAGGAGAGGTATGTTTTAAAGGGAATTCTTATAAAAGCAGTGTGGTATACTGGATGGTAATAGACAGGGTGGTGTGGTGGACAGGAGGATGAATTCTGAGATGAGAAAAACCTGGGTTCAAATCCTGTTATTAATGCTTTGCAGTTCTATGACTTTGGCCTCCCATTTCAACCTTTATTTGCTTTACTAAATTTAAAGAACTATATAAATGTGAACTATTGTTACTGGTTAGTTCTAGGATGGACCCAAGTCAAGTCAACAAGTATTTATTACACCTTACCATGAGCCAAGCCTTATGTTAACCCCTGGGAATATGAACCAAAAAATAATCCCTCTCCTTAGGGGGGAAACAACCTATCAAAGGAAGCCAGATTGTGGAAGGACAAGAAATGAAGGTCCCCAGGACAAGGAAATGTAGAGAAATTCTGGGAGGAAAGTAACTTGTAGAGCTGGAAGCTTCTTAAGTGCCAGGACTGGCTTGTGCCTTTGTATCTTCAGGCTTTATTCAGCACAGTGCCTGACATTTAGTAGGTGTTTAATAAATGCAAGTTAATGGTTTTACTAATTAAATGATCAATAAGGTTTCCTCAAGACCATAGATTTTCTGATAAAGCCTAGAAAAAAAGAGGCTGAAGAAAAGTTTTAGCAATGGTCTTCAGATAAATTACCTAACAGAAAATTCTGGGAGAGAGGGAGCACAAGATGAGAAGGAATAAATTCTAGAAGGAAGATTTATTTGATATTTCAATAAATAATTTCTGATATTGTCTTCTGATCTGGAGATCTTTTGTTAAAGGCTAAATGTGCAGCTCTCTGAGGGGGGGGAGCATGGATGCTCCCTGGAAACAGGGGAAGAGACTATCCCTTGTAGTCTTGTTTATGCATCTTCATTTGTGGTTCCATTAATTCACCTCAAGAACATTGTACAGGGCACTGTCCTTTAAATGTGCAGGTGCTATTAATGGTGTTTACAAGTCAGGTAGTTCAGCTGAAGGCTTATGTTTTTTTCACATTATGCCTGTTGCTATGTTCCCACTGCCAGCAGCAGGGACTATGGTCTTGGGCAACAACAACAGAGTATGTCACTTCATGTGTTTCTATCTTTGGTTATGTATAGAGTGTTCAGGGAAGAGTAGCACCTCCAGTGTGAGAGCTTGCTGAGCCCTTTTCTAGAGTTGCTCCTGCATCATTGATGTCCACCTTTTATCTAACTCTCACTGATGGCTCCAAGAAGCTGTAGCATGCACAGTGGTAACACCCCAGTAAACTACTCTGGTTAAACCAGGTTAAGAGTAACACAGAGACCTCAAAACCATTGGAGAGTGAGGGTGGGTGTCTACCCCAAGCATGCGAAGACTTCCCTGGGTAGAATGGGTAGATGAAAACAATCTGCTCCAATTGCCATGAAGGTGGCTGACTTAGGCGCCATGGAACTTTTAGATCTTGGTTGGACCTCAAAGACACAAAGTTTATCCATTCCATCCCACGTCATCACTAGTCATCTTGACTTTTGTCCTGCCACTGAACTTTGATGAATGAAAGAGAGAGTGAAGCCTGTGACTTTGTGCAATCCTGCCTCATTTAAATCCATTTCATTGACAAGTCAGCATAATCACCCATGATGTTATTTGTCATCTTCAAAAATGAGGGATGAATAACAGCAGAATAAATAACATCATTGGCCATACGAGATGGTGGTGTATCCTTCATCCTTTCCATGCAGACATACCAGAGGACCTGGCTTTAATAATTTACAAGTAAATAAATAAATTTAAATTAAAAAAATAAAACAAAAGTCTTTGGGGAGTGAGAAAATCTATATATTGATATCTCTTTTCCCCTTCAGCTGTATTCTCATTATGTAGAGCACTTTGGTACTCATACTAATAAAGTCATGAATTGGTACCCTTTTTGAATTTTGTTGTTTATTCTCTGTTCTCTTACCCTGGAAAGTGATATATGCAAGCCCTTGATCATAAGAAATTGAACATGGTTGGCCCAGAGACAGTCTATCATCCCTCTTATACAGACACATAAATATGCCCTATTGATGGTGGCTCAGCAATATCATTTTCACATATTAAAGATATGATATATCACCATATAATCAATTCATTCTCATCTTTTCCATAGAGCTCAAATAGAAATGATCCTAGGACTGGTCACTATCCTATTACCATTATCATTCTTAAATACTTATAGTCTTTTAAATTTCAATTCTTTCACATTTACTATTCTGTGGACTATTCATACAAGTGAAAAAAAAATGACTCCTTTTTGTAACTGAATACAGCATTGGGATTTTAGCTCAGTCTCTGAAGGCTCTCTGAGAGCATCCTCAAGACAATTCAAGTAGCAAAAGGATAATGGATATGATAAATATGCTTTCTCTTCCCACATCATTTTCATAGCATCACAGCATGATATGCTAGAAGCCACTGAGTCTAATTCCTTTATTTTACAGATGAGGAATATAAAGCCTAGATTAGTAAAATGAATTGCCCAACATCACACAGATTAAAAGTTTGTTGGTGCTCAGTCATTTCTTGTACTCTCTGACTCTTTGTAATCCCCTTTAGGGTTTTTTTGTTAAAGATACTGGAGTGGTTTGCCATTTCCTTCTCCAGTTCATTTTATAGGTGAGGAAACTGAGGCAAACAAGCTTAAGCTACTTGCCCAGGATCACACTGCCACTAAGTACCTGAGACTAGATTTGAACTCAAGAAGACAAGTCTTCCTGACTCCAGATCTAGCATTCTATCCATTGTGTTATCTACTTGTCCTGTGCTAAAAGCTACAGAGCCAGAATTACGATCCAGGTTCTCAGATTCCAAATTCTAGACCCTTTCCATTGTATCCTACTTCATCTCCATAAACTGTCTATAATTTAAAGACATTTCATTCCACATGATTTGGAAATTATAAATATTAAATTTAGTGAGATTGCCTTAAAAAGTCATTCTACTTTCAAGAATTGTTGAGGAATGGTTTCATCTATGATAATGCTTCAGTTCTGATAGAGTGTACTTGTTGAATTTTCAAGGATATTTGAAAATCTAAACTTGTAGTTTTGAGATTTGTGGTTTACAAAGGTTAGCAACCTATATTATTATTAATACTATAATAATCTTATTCTCATCTATTTAAATGAAGTTTAGGTATGTGAAGAGTGAAACAAACTTGCTTTGTCTATCAATCAGCAACTTTTAAGTTAATCAGTCAAAAACTTAAGTACCCCTACTTAGTACCTTACCAGTCACTAAGTATGAAAGTTCACAAGTCACTTGCTAGAGTGGGTGACAACTCCAGAGGCCACCCCCCACCCCAGGGCAGTGCTAGGCAAATTGAAAGACTATGATTGGTTCCCATAAAGTGGGGAAGGGACAGGAAGTGACATGGAAAAAGGTCTATAAAAAGGCCTGGGCTTCCTGTCCAAGGGACTTCTCCTTGAGGCTTGTCCTTGGGAGTTCTTCTTTGGTGTCTCTGCTTCATGGATCTTCTCTTTTGGACTTCTTTGGAGGATGGCTCCTTGGGGCTTTTGGACTTCAACTTCAACTTGGAGCTTTGGGCCTTTCCACTGGAGTTTTCAACTTTGGGACTTCAACTTTGGAACTTTTTGGAGTTGGGGACTTTCTTGTTGGGTTCACTGCTACTGCCTCTGTGAGCTTAGCACATGAGGGTTTTTCTGCATTGGGACCTTGCTGGATCCTGTCTGGCTTGCTGGTGAGTGACCAGGATTCCCATGTGGAGATTGAAACTTTGTTGGGGAGCGAGCTTCATTTCACCTGATCAGCATTTAGGGTAGGTTAGGCAGTCTTCTTACTTCTTTCCCTTCCACATTTCCCTCTTTTTACTAATATTCCAATTAAACAAAATTGTTAAAAGCTGCTAATAATTCTCCTGCCTTAAGGGATAATAATCAGCAACCACTTTTTATAACTCTCTTATTTAGTTAAAAACACCAATTTCACCATTACAGGTAGAAAACAGTCATGGACAAATTATTATCTTCCTTTTTTAATATTTAATGTTCTAAAGAATATTTCATGGATGGATAAAATTATTTCTTTTTTTATTTGAATAAAGTTATTAAGATGTCAGCTCATCTTCCCTAGGCTCACTGAAAGTACAACCTTAGTAGCAGATAAAACAGTGAAAGATGGCATATGCCTCTTCCAGTTCCCACATATTGTTGATCTCCTCTGTGAGATCTTGAAAGTTTTTCAGTCCATGTAGTTGGGAGATTATGCATCTTTGGCACATAGACAAAAAACAAAAACAAAAACAAAATGTAGTCCTAAAGTTTGGATGGAGCAGTAAGAGTCTACACAATCATGGGCAACAGATTGAGTCATGATAAATGGTCTGCTTCCAGGTCATTTCACTGTTTGATTTCCTCAAGATATTTTGAGGTTTATAGTTGAAGTCATGGGAATTTATTATATCCATGAAAGATAGTGAGCCTCTTATGGATATTTCTAGTAGTGGTAACCATAGTAAGAACTTACATATATGTAATTTTTAAGGCTATCAAAAAATTTCAGTAAATCTTGGCTCTGTAACAAGAGAGCTCAAATATCCTACAGCTTATAAATAGTATATCTGTATCTCAAACATAAACCCAGTGTCTCTAAGCCATGATACTGCCGATTTCCTCATCCTACATTGCTGGGATCCTTCCTGTCAGTGAGGAAAGGGATCTGATAAATTCATTTACTCCTAGGTGGTAGGGAAATAATCAACTATCCTTTTCAGAGTACTTATATTTGAATAGGATCTCAGAGAAGGACAGTATTAACACAAAGGAAGGACCTTCTAATGGTAGAAAATATGGATGGAAACAAAGAGAAAAAAGATGTTAGTTCTCTGAAGTAGAGAATTAAGAACCTTAGTCTCAAGTTCCTCATCTGTGAAATGACAGTAATAATATCTGTAGTAGTTACTCTATGCCTTGAGATAATTTGGACAAAGCCTTTTGTAAATCTCAAGGAGCTATATGAATGTCAGTTAAGACTATTACTAAAGAAAGTCTGAAGTGTCTTGAGGGATACTCACAGAAAAAGGGGAGGAGGGGAAAGGGCACAGTGCATTGTGAATGAACATCTCTGGGTTAGCACTCTGGCAGTGTGAGGGCAAATTTTGAGTCCATCCTGATCTATGTGCAGAATTAGAAAGGCACTGGGTCATAAATCAGAGAAGCCTGCATTACATTCCGACTCTGTTCTAGTCTGCATAGACTGCCTTATTCCATCATGGGAATGCTCTCCCTCCTAATAAGACTAACTTCTTTTAAGGTTCAAACTTTTTATTTGAGGTCTTTCCTAATTGTTCATTGCTAGTTTTATTTATTTTGGTGATTACAGGGTAGAAAGAGAAACCTACTCATTTGGTATGGACCCACACTGCTCATGGACAATAAACAGAGTCGATAAAAAGAACAAGTGAAGGGAAGTAGCCTGGACTGCTTTTGAAGAGTTCATTGATGGCTTGCTCAACTTCTTTTTCTGAGATGGGATTATTTAAGTATTCTATTTCCTCTTTTGTTAATCTGGGCAATTAATAGTTTTGTAAATATTCACTGGACTGCTTTTGAAAAATATTGTTTATATATAAATACATGAACAAATGAATTAATTAATTAATGAACAATTAAATAAATGAATAGAAAATTATGAAGTGTTCATTTATTTAATTGTTCATTGTTCATGACAACTCAAGCTTTTCTCTAAAATAGAAACTCTTCTTTTGAATATCATTTTTCCAGTGACTTTTTATGTTTGTGAGGAAGCTACAACACATCAACAATCATGAATTATATAAATTATTGAAAGAATCAGTATAAGCAGGGGTGTGGTTTAACTACCAGCATTCTAGAAAAATAAAAAGGTACAGAGACACATTTCTAAGGTTAATCTTCCTTAAAATTCCTATTAAATTTCTATTAAAATTTGTCCAATACTTCCTTAATTTAGATATCAAAAACAATTGAGCTCAGATTTATAATGTTTTCCAAAGCATAAATGCTCACACTAGATATTTAACAATCTGGTCTTATAATAAGCACACCCCTGAGTATAAAAGGTCATCAACAGAGACAAGTATATATGAACAAGAAGATGAACCAGTCATATGACAAAAGCAAGGAATGTATGATGGATAGTCTTTGCACTTTATGGTATGTATTTGATGTCAAGAGAAGAAGAATGACCCAATGTCTTTGGGTGGATCCCTGTGAAAGATTAATGAGAATATATGTCTAGAGTCACAGGCTGAGAGAGAATGGATGAGTTGGGGTATGAATCACTGGAGAGAAGACCCATAGATCTATGGAAAAGGGAAGGGGCTTCATCTTACAGTAGTAGCCCTCTCAGCTGCTACCAAAGAGCTTTGCACAGATCCATTTTAACGTTTCACAACATCTACCATAGATAAAAGAATCAAAACAAAATAAACAAAAACAAAAAGCAATGTTATTATCTGGTAGCCAGCCTTCTAGTAATGACCCTTTCTGAATTTAGATAGATTGATTCTCAATAACAGTTGCCCAGTGCCTCACTAAATCCAAATCCAAAGTCTTTTCCAATGGTCAGGACTTCTAAAATTTGGGCTTTATTGTGACATAGCTTTTTAGAACTCAAGGCTATCTCCATGCAACAATGAAGCATCAGCAGAAGACTTTAATGGAGTTTTTACACACTTGAAACATCTAATATATCTTAATTGAATAAATGGATGACTTTTTAGTAGTGATATTTTCCTTTGATATCAGGGGAAGTTCTTGGCATGTAAGATATATGCAGGAAAGGACCAAAATGCAAAAGAATTGCTTCATTTAATTAAATGTGACACTCTGAAACAATTGCCAGGTAGCTTCTTCCCTTATTAAGATAAATCCATTTGTGTTAACTACAAGTAAGTTGGGCTTTGATGACCCCTTGAATTCACCTCTAGCTATAGATTTATGTTGCAGTGGTTTTTGTTTTTGTTTTTGTTTTTGTTTTCAGATTCTTCACATAATCTACTTCATGGAATTTGGTTGTAATATCTTCTTTCTTTGAGATATGTCCTGCTAACTGCTTTTGTGGGTACCACAGTAAAAGCAATTAGAGACCCAAAAAGAAAATTCTCATCATCAAAGTCCTTGGCACTATCAAATAAGGTCAAGCTTTTGTCCTTCTATTTTAGAGTTGTTACTAAAACAGAAAGTAAGTATTTTTTTTTTAAATAGCAGCATTTTTAAAAATAGAAACTGCAAACAAAACTAATGTCATCAAATGGAGAATATATAAATGCCGTTTGGTATGTGAAGATGTTTTTGAATGTGATATATGAAGATATGAAGAGTATTTCTACACCATACGAAATGTGGATATGAAAAATACAGAGAAGCAGAGGAAGACATATTGACTAGTACAAAAATGAAAGCAGAATCAGCAAAACAATATACATAATGATTATGACAATTTGCACGAAAAAGAACAATGAAATTAAAATAAAATTAAGATCTGCATAATTATAGTAATAAAACTTATTCACAAAGAGAAAAGAAAATATACCTCCCTTTTCTACAGAGATCAGAGAATACAGGTATGAAATATTGCATATACTGCCAGTTCGGGCTGTTATGGTATTTTGTGAAAAGGCACCCTGAAGTTACAGTGCAGTAAGTTCTCTCTGAAGATGGGGAGAGGGGAAGAATGCAACATTCAGGAAAAGATCTTTTTATTCATGGAAATTCTTTAAGGGAGAAGCATTAACAACTGCTTTGCTGCTGTATCCTAAGTGCCATGGTACATTTCTGTATGATTTGTGGCAGAAATTTTCTCTATGTGTTTTCCCCCCTTAGAATGTGAGATCTTTGAGAGTGGGAATTGTCTTATTGTTCATTTTGTCTCCCCAGATCTTAATACAGTGCTATGCACAAAATCAGTACTGAATACATGTTTTTACTTTCATTCATTCATTCATTCATTTTCTTGGCAAAGATTCTGGAGTAGTTTGCCAATCCTGCTCCAGCATTTTTTTACAGATGAGCAAACTGAGGTAAAAAGAGTTACATGACTTGTCCAGGGTTATCTGGGACCAGATTTGAACTCAAAAAAGGAAGTGTTCCTGACTTCAGGATTGGCAGTCTATCCAGTATTCTACCTTGCTGCCTTTAAACCAAAGTTCCTATCAGCAGTTGGGGGTTTTACCTGGGAAGAACTTTTATTCATTGATTGGCAAGAACGAAGCCCACCTCTGGGTGATTTATAGATTTCTTGCTTCCACTTTAGACTTGTATTCTCATACACATTCAATTCAAAGCTGGCATAGGGAAAAGTGATTTTCCTGAAGGTGTTAAGAGTTTAATTTCCACTGCTTGTTGTCACCTGGTGGATATTTCCCAGAGGCATATAGGAAATGGTGTATGTAAGCTGTAGCACAGCAGGAACAGAAAAGCCAATAGTGAAAATACCAGAAAAGGAATTTTTTATAATACAAATATAGTAATTATAATGGCTACCATTTGTAAACACTCTAAGGTTTGCAAAGTACTCTCTCTACATTTGATCCTCATGAATTAACTCTTTTTTTTATATACTCTTTTTTTTTTATCTTGATAAGGCATTATACTAGGAATAGCTATCATTTATAGAACATTGTAAGGGGAAAAGGGGGAGGAATATTCCATATCTGTGATTTCAAGGATCTACAAAATGCTCCATGTGGATACATGAGGGTTCCGGGTTAAGATGGCGGCAGAGTAAGAAGCAGCTCTTAACCTCTCCTGACCGAAACACACAAAACTCCTCAAGGGGACATAAAAACAAGTCCAGACGAACGGAGGAACCCCACAACAGGGCACAGCGTGGAAGGTACGTGGAATTGAGACAGTTCCAGGCTAAAAAGGGCTCTCACTCAATCGCAAGCTGAGCAACCGCCCCACCCCCAACCCCTCCACACTCACCTATAGCTCCGAACCCAGCTAAAAAGAAATAGAGCAAGTTTGGGGCACCCATCGAGTCATCGGCAGCTCCGGGACCTGTGCCTGAGAGCAGCAAGACTTAGGACCCCATTAAGTCAAGAACGCACGCGAAATCTGAGCGCGCGAGAGCAGAGAGTGGACGCTGGGCGCGCGCCCGCTGAGCAGAGGCGTGGGTGCCAGCTGAGCAGAAGCGTGGGTGGAGGCAAACACAGCCAGGAACTAAAGCCTAAGTGGGGAACCAGTGCAGACGGGTATACGACTGTGGAAGCAGCGCCCTGAGACTTGTAAAGAAACCTCCTGCAGAGGATCAAGCAAGGGAATCCACCAGGGGGCTTGACCTTGGAAAAAACTAGAACTCAGACCTCAGGAGCCAATAGATCTCAGACAGACACAGAGAGCGAGGATAAACCTGAGAAGCTGCTGGGCTAATGATGGCTAATCAGTTACAGGAAATTCAGAAGAGAAAGAATAATAACAAAAAAAAGAAGTCTTTAACACTCAACAGCTTCTACACAGAGAAAATCCAGACAACCGAGCAAACAGAGGAGGAGAACAAACAACCATCCAGACCCTCCCCAAATAAGGAAAACTCCTCACAAGCTATGGAAGAGTTCAAATCTGAGATTCTGAGGAAAATGGAAGAGATCTGGCAAGAAAATAACAGTTTAAAAGGTAGAATCTTGCAA
>NC_058133.1:55902029-56008288 GCF_016433145.1 Gracilinanus agilis
CGGGGGGGGGGGGTTGAAGGGGAAAGGAGGAGCATGAATCATGTAACCATGTTAAAAATGAATATTAATAAATGTTAAAAAAACATACATGAAAATAACTATGAGATATTTTTATTTTGCCTTTCAATAAATGAATAAATTGAAAAATATATAAAAAAAATGCTCCATGTGTCAAATTCCTCTGCAGTCATTTCTATATTAGTCTTAAGAGAGTTGCCTGGGGACCTGCGGTGTTCAGTGAATGCCTCCTAGTCGAATATCTACTAAGTCCAAAAATCAAGACTTGACCCCAAGTCTTCCTGATTCCAAAGCCAGCTCAGTATCCATCATGCTGTATAATCTCTCTTTTTATAGAACTTTAAGTTTCATCCATCCGCTCTGTGTATATTATTTAATTTAATCCTCAGAATAACCCTGTTTGGTAGGAACTTCAAATAATGTCTTACAGATTGGGAAATTAAGATTCAGAGAAACTGACTTGCCCATGGTCACTCAGCTGGCAAATATCAAAAGTGGGATTTGAACTCATGTCTTGCCTGACTTCCAATATAGCACACGTTCCCCTGTATCACATTGTTATAGCCCTCTACTACCTAGATAATTTGACAAACTAATCCCTACCTTACTCCAAATGAATGTATGATGGTGGAATTTTAGACATGAAGGTAAAAGATCTTTTTAGGCAGGAGAGATTTTTGGAACCTCACAAATCATACTACATAGACTTCCCCTATCTACCCATTTCCAGGATTTGACTAGTATCCTTAAGGACTAGATCTCATTTTTGGTCATTTTTCTAGAATGTAAATGTCATTATTTAGAGGCTATATGATTGAAACAAATAGCACTGGAGTCACGCATGGAGAACTGAGTTCAAGCTAGGCAATGAGTTACCAGCTTAAACCCTTACAAGTGATTAATCCAGGTCTCTAAATCATTTGGGTCCTCAGTTTTCTCATCTCTGGAATAGGAAGACTAATATTGAAAGTCAGAAATAGATTAAATGAGGTAAGAATCTCTCTCTCTCTCTCTCTCTCTCTCTCTCTCTATATATATATATATATATATATATATATATAATGTGCTGTGAACACATGGATTATTTTTGTAAGAGTCAGTAAGACACTACAAAGGCCACTGCACTTGAAGTCAGATGAGTTGGTTTGAATGCTGGGTCTGCCATTTACCAACCACTGGATATCCAGGGAATAGTCATTTAATTTCTGAATCATCTAAAAAAAGACTATAAAAATACTTGTACCAATGACATATCTCCTGAGGCTATTCTGAGGATTAAAAGCAATAACTTACGGAAAAGCATTGGATACCTATGAGTGATTAGAAACCTAATAACACATTTTTGTGTCCCTAGAGTTTTTCATCCAAAGCACCATTCATTCAAGCTGATTTTCTCCTTTACAAAGCTCTTCCCTTATGATCACCATAGGATTATCCCCATTTTATAAAAGAGGAAATTCAGACTTCAAAATCTGTCTTGTTCAGGATTACAAAACTATTGAATCCCACAGCCAGGATTTGAACTGAGATCTCCTCCTGACAAGCCTGGTACATCCACCCTTCACTATGCCAAATTATCTCTGGTCTTACTTTTTTCCCCTTTTCTACAGTACCATACACTTTTGAAAAATATAATTTTGTGTTAATTATATATAATAAATATACGTTAATAAAATACATAAAAACATAGAATACCATGAATCTGCCTGTCATCGCGCAGGGTCCACACTAATCTTCCCTGTATCATTTCAATTTTAGTATACATGCTGTCAAAGTGAGCATAATACCTTAAAATCTTTTTTTTCTTAGATGGAGTTCTGTAGAAAAGAGATTATATCTACAGGGCCTAGAGTATTTTGGCTTTTGGATTTTTTTCCTGCTTTCATGGAAAAATAAACATGCAACAATTATCTTGCTTCAGCTTAATTCCAAGAGGCGCAGCTCCTCCAGGGAAAATGAGTGATGCATTGCTCAATCAGAAGACACATTTCCTGAGCCCAAAGGTTACTTGTACAAGTAACAGGAAACCACAAACCTGCCCTTTTCAGCACCAAGGATAGAAAACATTTCCCCAAAGGCCAAAAATACTGGGAAAGCATTGCACCATTTTCTGACATCTTTCATTGAACTGTCTTCATTTACTTACTTATCCTACAAATCGACTGCCACAGATAGTCAATGATGTGATGGTGATGGTGTTCAACCTACAACCCAAGTTCAATAACTTGGGCAGGAAGGCTTATGGGGGCTTCTGTTTGGTGCTTTGTCTCTGCTTCTTTTCTGCCCAGGGATGGGAGACCATGTTGATCCATTCTCACTGGAGAGAGTACACTGCTCCATTTCAGTTACTTCATTTTCTAGTATTCTATTATCTTTGATTTCATCCCAGCAAGGTTTCTCTTTGCTTCTACTTACAGGGCAGGGTTGATGAAATAGGACCTCACCTGGGTTCTCTCCATGTGTCACATTCTTCTTACTTCAGGAAGAAGTCTTCGGAGAGTTCTCCTGGATTCCACTGCTTGGAATGCCTAGTCCCTTCAAGACTTAGTTCAGGTGCCATTTTCTACAGGAAGCTATGAATGATCTCCTCCTTCTCTCCAATTACTTGCGTACATATAGTATCCTCCTGATTGAATATAAGCTGCTCGAGAGCAGAGACCATTTCATTTTTGTCTTCGTGCCCCCATACCTTACCAATAACAGTAACTTATATATGCAAAGTAGATGCTTCACAAATGGTTATTGAATTAAGTTGAATTTGTATTCCAAATGTGCTTACTACACATAAAACCTTAGATAAAGCATTTTATTTCATTGGGACTCAGTTTCCCCCTTTGAAAAAATGAGGGGTGATGAAGTATATGGTCTCTAGCTTTTTTTTTTTTTTTTGGCACAAATGTCAAAACTTTTTTACACTGATCAAATATAATTGTTTGGAACTGTTGGTGAGTCAGAGGCCAATAATAATTATGTGTTGCTATTATTACTCAAAGCTACTAACAATATGCCACTTTAAAATTAATTATCAAGAAGGGCTTTTTACATTTATTTTATTATTTTTTTCTTCACAACAACTCTGTCAAAGGTGTAAGTTATTCTCTCCATTTTATAAATGAGGAAACAAATGCAGAGAGTTGAAGTACCTTGCCTAAGGTCCCATTGACAATAAGAGGTAGATCCAGGACTCCAAACCAGATCTTTTGACTTCCAAAGAGGCAGCCGCCAGCATAGTAGAAAAAAAAAACAAAACACTGGGCTTGGAGTCAGGAAAATATGAATGCAAATTTAGCCTCAGATATTTAGGAGGTTAAGCAGTTTACAAACCTCATCTTATTTCATCCTTACAATAACTTGAGAGGAAGTTGCTATTATTATCCTCATTTTTTTTTAACCCTTGTACTTCGGTGTATTGTCTCATAGGTGGAAGAGTGGTAAGGGTGGGCAATGGGGGTCAAGTGACTTGCCCAGGGTCACACAGCTGGGAAGTGGCTGAGGCCGGGTTTGAACCTAGGACCTCCTGTCTCTAGGCCTGACTCTCACTCCACTGAGCTACCCAGCTGCCCCCATTATCCTCATTTTACTGATGAAGAAACTGAAGCAGACAAGTGGAGTGACTTGTCCAGGGTCACATAATTACTGTGTTGTTAAGTTCAGATTTGAACTCAAGCCTTCCTGATTCCAGGTTCAGCACTCTGTCTCCTGTCTTCCTAGCTGCCGAGAAATGTCAGTTTCTCTTTTTTGCTTTTCCTCAATTTCAGAGAAATCTTTAAAAAGAAAGCTTTTATTGTTTAAGCATAGAATTGCCCCATTTATGGGTCAGAGGGGCCAATACCACTCCTCATCTCTCTCAATTCCCCGTGTCCCTCTAGAAAGGCACTCTATGTAAAATATAGATATTATTAACTTATAATAGATAGATTTTCATTTCCTCCATAAAAAGGAATAAAATGCAAAGGACTATCAGGGCACATGAACAAATACAGAAAACAAAAAACACCCCAATAGCCCATTGGAATGCTCATTAGACCCCTTAAAAAGGAAATTTATTGTACTTTGTTGAGTATGGAAATGACATTATCAGGCTTACATTTTAAGAAAATCACTTTGACACATGTATGGTGGATAGAATAGAGTGGGGAAAGATTTGAGGCAGGGACAGCCATTTGGAGACTTGTATGAATCTAGATAATAGGTGATGAGGATGAGAAAATAAACTTGAATGGTGATTCTCTTAGTGAAGGACAGGGATCCTGTTCCTGTGTAAGTGTAGATGCCTGCTAAGATTTAAAAAGTAGCAGCCTGGTATGTTGGGAAGAATACTATAATACACTTGCCTCTAGCTTTTGCCACTAACCAGCTGTGTGACTTAGAGCAAATCACTTCAGCTCAATTTCTTCAATGCCATACAACAGGATGACTTCAAGATGACTTCAGAATCCTCAGTGGCAACTCTCCAATGGTGTTTCTATTTGAACAAAGGACAAAATTCCTTTTTTGGCTAAGATCTTTAAACAAATTAAGTTCTAATCTGGCATTTGTTTTTTTTTTTTTTTATTTGTTTGTTTTTTGTTTTTTGGCCTGAGGCTGTGAGTCAAGTGGATTGAGGCACATCCAGGAAGGGACATTGTATTGGCAAGTGTTGGACCAAATGAAAGCTAAGCCCCTTGAGGGCAGGGCTTGCTTTTATGTTTATTTTTGTTTTCCTCAGCACCTAGCATAGTGACTTCACCTAGAGGATGCTAAATAAATGATTGACAGACTGAATTGTTCCTTGGAAGCTGGGTGGATTACACTTCATTTTTCATCCCTGCCCACCCCTCCCTTTACCCTTGATTCCATGTAATGAAATTAATTCATCCTATATTTTATCATCTTAGTAATTTAATTACAAAACTCTTGTTGACAGGAAAAGGCAAAGCAATCCTCTTTCAAACAAAGTGAATTTAAAGTATGCCTTACTAAAAAAACTTGCTCAGACCTCTCCCCAGTCCTACTTTGCTGTCAATCTTTTGTTATCTAATCTACAACCTGCTGAGTACTTCAAATGTAATTCCATCATTCACTCCCATGCCAGCTATGGGCTCTTTATTTTTATATTTAGATGTAAACATTTATATTTATCTCTGCAGGTTGGAGATGTGGAAAGAGCACCTGCATGGAAGTCAAAAGATTTGTTTGGCTCTCCCTTAATTAATTATGGGACCTGGAGTGAGTGGTTTGGATTAACTGAGCCTTTTTTCTCCTTCTGTAAAATGGGAATGGACTGCTCTGCCTACCTTACCAGCTTGTTGTTATGAGGATCAAAGAAGGTTATGTAGGTGACATCTGGATCACATCCAAGAAGCATTAGAAAACACCCCTATGAGGTTGGAAAAATGAAGAATCACCCTGCTGTCAGACTTTGTATTCCAAGAGCACCACTAGGCTACCACAAATGAAAGTGTCAGACAACCATAAATAGCTATTGTTATTATACCTTTAGGGCTCTTGCTTGGCTTTTACCACAGCTGGCTAATGCAAACTATTCTACCAATGGGTGTGTCCTGAAGATCAAAAGAGACTCACGTCAAACACTTTAAAAAAACGAAAGGTCAGCTGTTGTTTTTCTCACAAAGTCTCTGCAGTTACTATCACCCTCTCCACTTTCAAATGGAAGCCATTTAAAATAGGTACAGCAAGGTTTCTTAGATTTCTCCACCTTATTCAGGTGTTCCAGAACAGTTTGCCTTTGCTTGGAAGGCTCTGACCTTGTCTCCATTCCCTACACCAATGGGGTCAATCTCACGTAGAAATGGAAGCCACTAAACCATTTAGTAGGATCCACGTATTGGTTTAGTTTTAAAATGTAACATGATCAAAGTTTTATTACATTTTGTATGCCACTGAATTTTCCTGATTACATTTTAATCTGATTTTCCAGCCCTACTTGGAAGTGTTGTGGGCCTAGGAGGCTGGGAGAGTTGACAACTCTGTTCCATAGCCTCAATTTCTGTTGAAATCCATGGTTTGTTTGAAGGGTCCACCCAGAAATCATCTCCTTCACAAAGGCGTTCCTAGTCTTTCCTAGATCTCACCCAATCCTCCAGGCAGCTGAAAATGATCTCTGCCTCCTCAGATTTCTCATATCACACTGCCTGAATGCTTATCAATCCTTCCTAGGACTGTTATTTCTGCACCCCTTATTCCTCACATTAGATAGTCTGTTTCCTATCTTGCATATAGGGATAGGTACTAGACTGGCGCTTTCCTTAACATAGGAACTCAAAAATGACAAATCAGTGCCTTGTCTGCAACTCACAGCTAGAAAGAGCTGCCTAGAGCCCTGAGAAATTTAAATGATAGGTTCAAGGACACCCAGCCAATGAGGGTCAGAAGAAGGACTTGAACTCTGGTCTTCCTGACTCCTACACTAGGTCTCTACTACACTATGCTGCATAATTGTTATTCAGTCATTTCAGTCCTATGCAACTCCTTGTGACCCTATTTGGGGTATTCTTGGCAGAGATTCTGGAGTGATTTGCCATTTTCTTCTCCTAGTCATTTTACAGATAAGGAAACTGAGGCAAATGGGGTAACTGACTTGCCTAGGGTCACAGAGTTAGTAAATGTCTGAAGCCTGATTTGAACTCAGGAAGATGAGTCCTCTTGGCTTCAGATCTAGCATTCTATCCAGTGTGCCACCTAGCTGTCAATAGTGAGGGCTTAATAAACAAAGCCTGAGTTGAATTGATCCACAGAGAGAACCATAGATTATGCCTACAGTACAACACATCTTGCACACAGCATGTGATTAACAATTGATTGTTTAATTGAAAGGACTTGAACATGTGAAACATTTAGTCAATCAACCAGATGACTCAGGCTCATGATGGCAAACATCCTGCTCTCTGTGTGCATGGATATGGCTGAATTTTTTTCACTTTTCATCTGATGCTTTGATTCTGTCTGATAAAAATCCAGATTGTTCCCTCTGAAACAAAAGAACAGAAGCTCAGAATCACAGAAGGCGCAGACCTATTTGTAAAGAAAGACGCATTTCTATATTGGTTCACACACTCCCTCCTCTGGCCCTCCAGCAGCTATTCCATCCTGAAATAGTAGGCAGGCATTTAAAGGAGAGTTGGCAAGGCTGCTTTTTGGGGTTATGTTTTTGTTTTTGTTTTTTGGCCCAGTAAGATTTACAGGCACACGTTCTACTGGCAGGCTGATTACAGGTGTAGCTGATCCATCTTTCCTAGACGAGTTCTATATGCTGTCAGGCTAATCATCAGCTTACCAAATTACCTTTCCCCCCACGCACTCCTTTGCAATATGCCAGGTGTTGGTTCAACTTTTGCAAATCTCTACTGAGAAACAAGCACATCCTGAGGATTCTCATTTGGAAATTGGTGATGATTGACTCCAGTATTATCTCTGAGGGTAGCTGAGCACAGGTGAGAGGAATTACTCGCAAACAGCCCACTTGCTCCAGCGAACACCTCTGCTTCCTTGAGGTCTCTCTCTTTCATTCTACAGCCCACACAGAACTACATATAAACAGAAAGTGAATGTCAGAACTCCGAGGGGACCTCGGGACCACAGTCTAGTGCAGACTCTCATTTTTGTAGCTGAGAACAGCAGAGGATTATTAATTGACTTCAGGCTGTAAGAGAGGATATGACTTTTCAGGTATCACATAGCTAGCTTTAGAGTCAAGTCTAGAACCGATACCCCTTTCGGGCTCTTTCCATCTCTAAATTCCCACCTTTTGAAAAATCGTAAAGCTTTGCTTGCTCTTTTCTGGAAGCCCACACATCTCTAAATAAGTATTTGGTTGGGCTTTGGTCTAAAGTTTTCCTCTGGTGTGTGCTTTCTTTCTTTCTTTTACTATTATTTTTTAATTCTTCTCTTTTCTTTATCCCCTGGTTTATCCATTTGGCATTGTTTATGCGTCAGCCGGTCTCTTTCTCATTCTCTTCCAAGGGTTGGAGGAGGGAGAGGGGAGGGGGAGCTAGTGCCGCAGTGCTGCCTTCTGATTGGCTGAACGGGCTGGACTGGACTATAAAAGAAACTCAGGCAGGTTCAGCAGGAAGACTCTCAGAGGATTCCCACAGCATCCTGCCTTAGACAAAAAAGGGCTTGAGCAAGAAGCTAAAGCCGCTACCGCAGTGTTTCTCGTCTGCACTTTGAAGGCAAATAAGAAAGGCAAGATGTGCAAAGGACTTGCTGCTCTGCCCGCCACTTGCTTGAGGAGGTAAGATTGTTCTCATGCATCTGTTATGACAGATGTCCTTTATTAGTCTTAGACTTCGTGCACAGGGTGCCCCAAAAGTCTGGGTGCCCTTTGGAGCTCAAAACTGAAGACTTTGGGCATATCCTGTATTTGCAGTCAGTCAGTGCAACAGCAACTTCCTAGACTTTCTTTCAAAGACTGACTAGAAACAGTGATAAAAGGATTTCCCACCTCCTATTCTTCTGATGCCTATTTACTGTATAACTGATGTTTTAGTCAGAAGTCTGGGGAGGTGGGCAGGGGACGGTGAGATGCACTGAAATATGTATCATTGTCTTTGAATGATGTTTAGTTGTTAGTCGTGGTGTTCATAAAACCGGTGTGTGGATTTTCTGATTGCATGCTAGCTAGCAATGACTTTATAGACTTCAGACAGTTTTTCTTTAATGAGATCTCACTTTATTGCTATAAAAAAGTATACTAGGATGTAGTAAAAAGCATGCTCTAACTGGTGTATGACCTTGAGCAAATCAGCTCCCCCTTTCTGGGAATCAGTTTATTCCACTGTCAAAAATGAAGATTTGGAGTTTGAAGATCTCTGGGGATCTCCTTCAGTCTTACTATTCCAATTCAGGGATTTTCTCATTCTGTATTTGGGGATCTCTATTAGGCTGTAGTATCTTTCTGGATCAGTGAAAGCCAGAACTAAAAGGGGCATTAAAAACCACTATTCACCAAAAGCCTGATGACTCGGTGTCTTATGTTCTTTGTAACATATATTTGGAGGAAATGCCATAAGGCTATAGAGGTACTTTTGGAAATCGCAGAGCTTATGATTTAAGTAACAACCAATAATCTAGCAGATGCAGTGAGCCCACCCCAACCTCCTCTAAAGTAGCAGAGCACACAGGATTCTCCTTAGCTGACAGTCATCTCTTTCTTCAAACAAATCAGTGAACACAATGTATTTGATCGAATTCTTCAAAGTTTTGAAATGCTCTGCTACTGTTCATCTGTCAAAGAAACTGCACTTGGAGGCATTTTTGCTTGCTCTGCTGGTGTGTTAGAAACTCATGGTTAACTTTTATGATGTCATACTTCCTAACCTTTCATAACTGGTGGGATGCTCTGCACAGAGCTGTTATGTGCTGAGGCATTAGGCTGTATTTTCATATAAACAAAACATGTCTTCAAATCTAGTTTCTTCTCTCCATCCTTCTCAGCTTTTGAAAGGTTTCATCTGAGTGGTGGCGGAGGGGAGGTTTTACACTGCATGTGTTTTCTAAATGAATCTACAGAAGATTACATTCTAAAGGTGGTTCCATGCTATTTAACCTTTAAGGCAGTTGAGCTGCTGACATATATACAGTTCTTTAAAAAAAAAAAAAAAGACCAGAGAAACACCTTCCGGGGCCCCTAAGACATTTGCATAAAATGAATGGCTGCTATTAAAATAATATCTCTCATTTTATGCTTGTTGCTTTAAAGTAAAACCAAATTCCAGGGTTTGTTTGGGTGTTTTTTTTTAAAAGCAAATTCAGAGCAAGATCATCCACCAAAGGGAATAACTTTGATTTCTACTGGTAACAGATTCCAGTTTACCCAACCCTTCTGATTCTTACCAGGAAATTTGCCATCAGTTCCAGGGACAGACTTCTCCCCTTGACTTTCCAAGGACAGTTAGAAAGATACCACCAATCTTCTTAGAAAGGGGGCTTATCATCTGGGGCTGATTTGAGTCCTGAATAAGATCAGTGCTTCTTCCCTTCCTCCAGTCTAGAGCAAGTCACTTAGCATTCTAGGCTTCAGCTAAGCCTCTGCAAAGTAATCAAATACATCAGTGTGGAGAGGTAGGTTTACTTTCCTAACAGCCTTGGACTTCAGATTTAAAAAAAAATAGACCTGAACTCTGCTCCCTGGGTGAGATAAGAGTCATTGGACAGGAGATCATCACTCCTCTCACTTTGCAGTTGAGGAAATGTGAGGTCCAGAGAAACTGAGACATTTGGCAAAGATCACACAGCTTCTAAGCAACATAATGAGGATTTGTACCTGTAAAGATCTCCTCCTTCCTGCCCAGCATACTTTCTACTTCTGTCCCATCTACCTCTAAAATGTCATACTTCTCTTGATTCAAGTTATCGGCTAGGAAAATGATTTTGCATATAAATGGACTGTTAGTCCAGAGTAATCAACAAGTAGCTAGTGAGCCTAATTGGTAGTTGATTAAAAAAATCCTCCTTGTGGAGTTAAGTATAACCTAGCTACACATGAACCATAGATAATAAGCTAAAAATGCTGCTTTAATTAAAGCAGGCTGTCAGTGTTAATGACTATCCCAGCTGCTTCCTCCCAAGTCTTTGGCCCAGTTCTTCTCCCCCTTTTTAAATCTCAAATGTGCTTGTGATTTCTTCTATGATGTATTTATTAAGAATAAAGTGGGAAAGGAGGGGGAAGAGAAGGGGAAGTGCGCAGGAGATCCTAGCTTTAGCTCTGCCAGGTATGTGTGACTAGAAAGATGGCTTTTTTTTAAGTTTAATGGTCCCTTCTCTCCCTACCTTCTTCCCTCAACTCCCCCCCACCCACCCCAGCATACATCTTCACTTAGAGTCCAACAATTACCCCCACACCAGATATCAGAAACCCATAGAGAAGAATGAGCTGTGCACACCTTATTGAGGATGCAGGAAGCATCCAGCACTTGCTCTCCCTCCTCCCCTCCCTCCCTAATAGCTGCATTGCCTTTTCCTACTTGTCAGCATTGCGGTGTAGTGCCTGAGTTTGCAAGCAGCCAGGAGACAGACTGGTTTCAAGATACTCAGTGGGTGGCAGCACTATGAAGGGACCTAATCCTGCAGTTAATTTGCCATGCATGCAGCCATTACTTGCTTCCTATTTTAAAAATATATCTATGTAGTAATTATCCACATCATATCTTTATATCTGGTAGATTTCTTCTTCCAGGGAATGCAAATAAACTTTACAGTTTACATTCACCAGGTCTTTACAGTAGCTGCAATACTCTTAAGTAGTGGTCAGGGGCTGAGACTCCTGGCCTGCAGATGAAAGCCCCTAAGAGAAGTGACCCTGGCCTCAAGGTTATCTGGGAAGTCAAAGACAAAAACAGACATTGAAATCCAGTCATCTGGATTGCTCCCTCTGGGTTACATTCTTCTGCTAACTTGTCTTTCCAAACTTTACCACTGAGTGAAATGTCAGTCCTGGGCTCAAGCTTCGCGACTCTTTTGTTGTTATCAGACCTTCTTTAGGGAAATGAGAGACATCATCATCAGTTGATCTTCATTTCTGTTCATTTTCCCTTTTACAGTGCAAAGGACATGAAGCATCGCCTAGGATTCTTGCTCCAGAAGACAGATTCCTGTGATCAAAATTCTTCCCATAGCAAGAAGGAGAAAGCATCTTCTTCTCAGAGGTGAGAGAATACTCCTCCCAATGCCACCACATGTAAATTCCATGATGAGCATCTCATTTCTGAAATTTAGAAGGGATTTCAGAGGTCAATAAGTCCAACTCTCTCATTTTACAGATGGGGTAACTGAACCTAGAGAGCTTATGCCTTGCCTAAATTCACATGACTATTGAGTGGCAGAGCTAGAGATTAAAACCAGAATCCTGAAAATAAAATGATCCCTCTTTTCTACTATGCCATGCTGTACCTAGGAGTCAGAAAAGCTGGATTTTGAGTCTTTTTGCTATCTTTGAGTCAAATAATTTTGAATTAGTCCATAATCTTCTCTGACCCTCAGTTTCCCCATCTATAAAATGGAGATGAATACTTCTAAGACCTACTTTACAGTAAGCATTCTAAGATCAAATGAAAAGCTATACATGAAGGGGTTCTATAACAGCAAGGAAGTTTTAATGATATAAGCTATTATTCTTTATATCAAGGGTCAGCAACATATGGCTCTTTCTGCAGGAGCCATAAAGTCCATTTTTTTTTCAGGCGCTGTTACAGGAGTGCGCACTGTGAGCACTGTACGGCTCTCACAAAATTACATTTTAAAAAAAGTCGTGTTTATGGCTCTCATGGCCAAAAAGGTTGCCAACCCCTGCTTTATGTGATTGATATGATTGATAACATGCTAGGATCTTCAGAGATTCTTCCATCTATATTAGTAAATATTTTGGTGCTTAAGAAGCTAAAACACTTAGCCCTTGGATTTGTATTAGCATTCTAGAGTCTTTGTTCATTCATTTTTTAATTTCAAGATTCAGCAAATGTTGGTTGTCTAAAGAGCAAAACTGGGCACTGGTATTATTTGCTTATGGGTAGAGAGGCAAAGAAATTTGTTGAGGGGTGTGGGATGGGAATGGGGAGGAAACACATCCCTGCTCTGCTTTTAACTAGATGAGGATGGCACTTGGGTCTTATCATTATGTCAAGTCATCATGTTCAATTGTTCTCTGACCTCTTCTCTATTTTGCATCTAGGGTGAGCCATGAGGAAGTCAAGAAGTGGGCTGAATCCTTGGAAAACCTAATTAGTCATGATTGTAAGTAGGCATGTTCTCCATTCCTTATAATGAGGGACCCAGTACAATTCCCTTTTAACATTTAGATAATAAACAATTACTCTTTGAGTGGAAGCATTTTGGGGTGACATGGGTTTTCCCCAACAAAGAAGCCATGTTTTGTATGTAAAGATGTTACCTATGATAGCCTTTCAACTTGAACTAAGGCAGAATTAACAGCGTTGTCAGAAGAGGGATGGTCTTGTCTTTTCAGACAATGAACTCTTCCTCATTGAGGAAGTATTCAGGCAAGGACTGAGTGATTACAGTGTAGGTATGTCACAGAGAAGACATTTATATACATCAGTTTTGGAAGGTCAAACTGAAAAACTTCTCAAGTCCCTTACAACTCTGCTTCTTAGTTGGGCCCATAGGGAATAGGGATGTCCTCTCAGCACAAAAATGTCCACCATTTCTGTTAAGGAAATAGCAACCACTAGAGACAAGGATATGTTGGTGAAAAGAAATTCAGGCTCTTACTTAAATCATGAGAAAAAAAAATGCACAAGTTCTTTTTCCCCAAGATCGTATAGTTCTGGCCTTGTGGTAGCAGCAGTTGCATCTAGATGGAAGGACACACTTAGGAAATTGAGAGGAAAGATGAAATAAATTCACACAAAAGCTCCTTATTTCCTTGCAGATGGAGCCATGTAATAGGAGGACTTTTATGAGGTCTTTTATTTTTCTCCTACTAATAGAAACATTCAGTCTTCCGAAGTCTAGATCTTCTTCCTTTAGCTAGATTATCACATGATGCTCGATGAATCAGGATTGCTTTCCTGTTTCATGACTGTTTTGTACAATTTCAAGAATTCTTTCTTTAAATAAAAAAAAGCTCTCAAAGACAGACTTATTAAGGAACTGGACAAAGATCCCATAACACCTAGCCCCATTGAGTTTCTGGACCCTTTTCTTAATGCCCAAGAAGGGAAGAACATCTGATGCATTAGCACAAGAGCAAAGGTAGCTAACCCAAGCATCTAATAGAAATCTTGGGGCAATTTTTCCCTCTGCTTTGTCGTAAACATAATACCTCAAAAGAGATGCCCAACATAACAAACAAGGGTATGTCTCTTGTTTTATTACAGGTGGCCTAGCAGCTTTCAAAGCTTTTCTGAAGTCTGAATATAGTGAGGAGAACATTGATTTCTGGGTCAGCTGTGAGGAGTACAAGAAAATCAAATCACCCAGCAAACTCAGCCCCAAGGCCAAGAAGATCTACAATGAATTCATCTCTGTCCAGGCAACTAAAGAGGTAGGTATCAATGGTGCAGTGGTCTCTTGGGAAGTACATGGGGGGAGGTGGGGAAGCAGTTAAAGGAAGGAGGAGTATAGTTTCTCAGGGCTATAATGCCTGGCCTGAGTCTTTAGTTACCAAATAGAGGTAGCAAAAGTATATAGAATATGCAAATCCTGTCCCCTGCTTCCAAATTCTACTTTTTCTTTAATCACACTTATCTTGCCCAATTTTTTTTTTTTTTGCATGCTCAAGACTGTATTTTTCTATTTGATGGTGGTGGTGATGGGGTATGTGTTTGTGTTCCTATCTCAACTAGCTCGTTGGGATTATTCCTCCATATGAATCTTGTAGGGATGATATAGCCTAACAGATTTCTTGACTCTTTTATCCTCAAGGTGAATCTGGATTCCTGTACACGGGAGGAGACAAGCCGGAACATGCTGGAGCCTACAATAACCTGCTTTGATGAAGCCCAGAAAAAAATCTTCAATCTCATGGAGAAGGATTCCTATCGCCGTTTCCTCAAGTCCCGATTCTATCTCGACTTAGTCAGCCAAGCCGGTACCAGCTGCTGTGGATCAGAGAACCAGAAAGGAGCCAAGGCCCCTACTTTAGACTGTCCTTCTTTGGTCTCCCAGTGTGCCTAAACCCCAAGGGGAGGGGAAGAAGGGTCACACTTCCAAGACTCTCATCTGGAACCCACTAAGGCAAATTACTGATCTGTATTATTAAGCATCAGTGCTGTAAACAAGTGGTAGCCTAGTGTCTACATCATGTCCCCATGACAGAGCTTGCCATCTCAGCCACTGCAGGCATGTGCAATGGTTCCTCACCTGTACATAGTTTGATTTCAGTGTTTAAATGTATGTTTGTCTTGGCATTCATCAGGGCAGGAACCTCATCCAGGTCCCCTTTTCCTAGGTTTCCTTCAAGGTTGCCATCTGATTCTGTAAAACTCATTGTCAAAGCCTTAAGAGCTTTCCGTCCAGCTCTTTGATCCAGGGCTGACTGCTCTACATCATGTGGTATCCATATGTGCATAATGTATACTGTTAATCAATGCTTTATGCTGTAGATTTTGTAAGAGGGTGACCTATATCATATATGCAGCCACAGCTCTAAGAAGAGAAAAAAAGGACCCTAGGTGCTCAGAACTACAGTGTGTGTGTGTGTATGTGTGTATTTTTGTATGTGTATGTTTGTTACAGGTGATCATTGTGCTTTTATCTGGAATTTGAATGGAGAAGACCATGCCTACCCTTTTCCTTTGTTAGGCAAGCTTAGGAAAAAAATCTCTAAGAAATTGCATGCTGAATCTCTGAATTCCATAAAAATAAAGACTAAAATGACCTTATCGAATAGATGGAGCAGAAGGAAACTGAGGGGCTAAGTTAGGGCCAGACTAAGTGACCCAACGTTAATGCTTCACCACTCTCCTGCCAAGCCCACAAAGCCCCATGTTGTCATTTCTCTTAGTCACTAGAGTACCAGGGGCTTGTCCGTCATTCTCTTTGTAGAAGCCTTTATTAAGCACACGGGTATTCTGTGTGCGCTTCTTAAATGATGGCACTGGAGGCAGAGAGGAGTATTTGGACTAAGAGAAGAAAGCAAGCTTGGGTCCTTCCAGACCTCCTCATCAAAAGTGGTGTTCTGTCCAATCCAAATTCTGTTCCTGTAAGATCCAAGTGATGTTGTGGGATTTAAAATGTTCTCCACTTCAATCTACTGTGCTCTCATCATTTTGCTTCTTTCTAGCAATGATGCACACTTAAGGAAAAGGAATCATAGAGCTGGGAGGGCCCCGAGCCTTCTCGTCTGGGCCAGACTCCTCAGTTTATAGATGCGGAAAGCGAAGGCTGGCAGGAGAGTGATTTTTCCCAAATCAAATAAGATAATGTATGTGAAAATGCGTTGTGAACATCATTTTATTTATTATTATTAATATTACCCCTCATCTAATAATGTCCTCATCTAGTACTTGCATACAATTGCAATAGGTTTGTTTTTATTTCTCAAGAAGAGGAAAGCTTCAGTTTTATAGAAGAAAAAGTGGTTTGGGGCATCCCAAAATCCCCAGAGTGAATTTTCTTTGGGGTTCAGACCCAATGATTTCCTCACCCCACTTCCATTCTCATGTATAGCCTGCATACAAAGTCTGGCCCTGCACTGATAGGAATATGGGAGGATCTTGGATCATGAGGGAAGAAGAAAATCCCCAAGAGCTGGTTACTACTGTTTGGAGGGCAGGCCGAATACTTGAAGACTCCTCATTTGTATTATTTATGACTTTATTTTGTATAATGTTTATTATTGTTATGTTTTCTAAATGCAAGGTGTGTTGTCAAAATACCTTTGAATGGTTGGGGGAACTAATTTTCTTCTCATTCTTCTGGAGCTACCATTTTAAATTTGTAACCATATTTATAGATATATGTAAATACATATATAAATCCTTTCCAAATTTTCATATGCACAAGCACCTTTTTGGCTTCTGAGTCACTCTCTCAGGCTGCAAGATGAAGGCAGGAGAATAAGTTTGTGATCTGCCTCTGTCTGTGCCCATCTAACACCATCTTATATTAGAGAGACAGGTTCTTTCTATTATATCTTTTCTGTGGCCTCTCTCCTGATTTCCCATTCCTGAAGGATGATATTTGGACTGACCTCTGACTCTCATCCCCTCTGCTCTGCAGCCTGCCCCCTCCCTGTTCCATGTTGGACTCCAGAACTAGCGTCCCAAATCTCTCATTTCTCTGGCTTTTCATAATTGTCTTGATGTGTATTCATGAGCTGGTACTTTGTGGGGGGCAGAGACTGAGAGGTTCCCAGAAGATCATTCCAGAATGAGAAGTAAATTATGTAAGATTTTTTGGAAATGTGGCTTTCATTTGTATTTTCTCCTCAACTCCAAGCTCCATCTGGTTCCTTCTAAAATGTGCATGATTCCCCTTGATACCTACTCTGTGTTGTATAGGAAAGATCATACAATTCAATGCTGATGCTTCCAGTGGAAAAAAACACAGATATTTTATTAAGGATAAATAAATGCTTCATACAAAATGCTTGCTTATAGATCTATCAATGAACCATGATTGGTGATGATGTTATAGAATGGAAATCCCAGAGGGATACAAAAACTCACCCACCCACCCTTTTCAACTTTACATCATATTCCATGCCAATATTTGCAAAAGAGAGCAGAACCCTTGAGAACCTAATTGAGAATTATGACTAAATACTCTATCAAATAGTTCATCTAAAGGTTTTCATTATCTGCTCTTAATTTCCCAGGAGTTCAAATTTCATCCATCCATCCCATTCCCCTGGTAATGTTGAGAAGAATGAGGGCAATAACATGTGGAAGTACTGGAAGTACAATGTTTAGAACTCCCCACAAAGTCGTTTGACACTACTCATTTCCCCTTGTTGATCTCTCAACAGTTGTACAATTTTCAGGTCTGCTATTTTGGTACCCCTCTCCCAAGTCAGGGGCTCTAAGCATAATCATGCCCTTCTTCCTCAAACTACACTTTTTATATCATAGAATCAAAGAGTTGGAATTAATGGGGAAACTTGGAAGACAGCTAAATGATGAAAACATTTAGTGCTAGGAAAAATGAGAGAAAGGGGAAAGGGAGGGGGAGAAAGAAAGAGAGACAGAGACAGAGAGTGTGTGCGAGGGAGAGAATTAAAGGATTATCATGTTCTAAACATTATTCTAGGTGTCAGGAATATAAATATAATAAAAATATAATCAATATAATAAAAAACATTTCCAGCCTTCAGGGAGCTTATATTCTAATAGAAGAAGACAATATATAAAAGGAAGCAGACATATTAGTACTGTTTCTAGCTTGGAGGATAGGTGGAAAAGTACTTCAGAGAGTCTGAGAAGAGTCAGGTTAGAAATAGGCATGGCTGGCATGAGTTTTTTCCTCAAAAAGAAGATACAAAGAAGAAACTTACAAATTGGAGGAGGAATCACCATAAGGGTGGAGGTGTTATCACTGGGAGAAGGCTTAGAGATCATTCAATGCAACCCTCTCTTTTTACATATGAGGAAACTGTGACTCAGAGGAGATAACTGACTTGCCTAAAGTCACATGCATCATAAGTAATAGAACTGTGATTTGAACTCAGGTCTTCTGATTCCAAATTTAGTCAATTTCTGTGATACCAAACACTGTTTCCTACTTAAGGCATGAATCTCTTCTATAAAACTACCTCTCAGGGTTGTCATGAGGACCAAGCACTTTGCAAACTTTAAAGTGCTATTTATATGGTAGCTGTTACTATTATATTGTAACTCCCATTGATTTAATCATAATTTTTATATAAATGACTCAGCTCTATAAATTCAGCCTTCATCTCTTTTTTGAGCTTCTAGTCCCTACATTTCTGACTATCTACTGGACATTTCAATCTAAATAACAAATATGTTTATCAGTCTCAATGTATCTAAGACCAAACTCATTAAGATCTGGCTCCAGCATATCTTTCCAGGCTGATTACATATGCATTCCATGTCCCAGGCAAACTGGACAACTTGAGGTTTCTCGTACAAAATATTCAATTTCCTGTCTCCATGGTTTTGTACAAGCTGTCCCCCATGCCTGAAATGCTTAGCAGAGTGCTGGCACATACTAGGTGCTTAATAAATGTTGGTTGATTGAGAGATGTTTTTATGTTTCACCACCGCCTCTTGGAATATCTAGTTCCCTTAAAGGCTTGGCTCAAGGGTGAAGAAAGGGAAGAGAAGGGAAGGGAAAGGAAGGGAAGAGAAGGGAAGGGAAGGGTGGGGAATGGATTTTAAAAGAGACAGCAACATCAAAGGAACTATGCTAAATGCTAGAGATATAGAAAAAGAGGAATTAATAATATAATAAAATTTATACAATAATATACAATAATGATATGATATGATTTGAATAACATAACATAACATAACATAACATAACATAACATAACATAACATAACATAACATAATATAATATAATATAATATAATATAATATAATATAATATAATATAATATAATATAATATAATATAATATAATATAATATAATATAATATAATAGCTTTGATCCTGGAGGCAACAAGGAACCACTGGAATTCATCGAGTAATGAGTTCATGAGGGTGACATGATCAGACACTATCTTGTTTTGGTGACTAATATTATTTGCTTTAGCCAGCTGTTCAGGTACAGCAGGCATTGAGGACAAGGGCTATTGGTCTTGGATGTGAGTGATGGATACTTAGGCTCAGTAAGCATGGAAGAAATACTTCTCCCCTCTTTTGTTGCCAGGATCCTGGTGGAAGAAGTGGTAGACTAGATGAACTCCTATCTAATCCTTTCCAGAAACTTGTGCAGAGCCAGTCTCAAGCTTGGTCAATAAAGAGTCCTGGTTAGCCAAAATTATGATAACATCTCTGCTTTGACTAATAATAGCTAGAAATTATATGTTGCTTTAAGTTTTGCAAAGAGCTTTACAAATATGACCTCCTTTGATCCTTGCAATAACTCTGGGAAGTAGGTGCTCTTACTCTCTTTGAATTATAGATAAGGAATATGAGGCAGGCAGAAGTTAAGTGACTTGTCCAAGGTCATGCTGAGGATGAATTTGAACTTGGGTCGTCTCTACTCCAGTTCCACTGCTGTATCCACTACATCAATCAGCTCCCTCGCTATTTTAAACACATAATAAATATGTTAATTCTTTCATTTTAGTCATGAAACTTGACCTAGGAGCACCAAAGATACACAAGATATGAAGGGAATTTCCAGCAGAAATCAAATGTAATCTTCCCATTTAATAACCATAGTCCATAAAGACCAATGAATTGAGCTTAACAATTACTGGGAAGGTGGAGGGAGGTGGAGGGAACCATTGACATCCAGACAAAATAGTTCTTAATGTCTTTGCCCAACCAAGGCTTTGCAGGCAAAGAAAGTCCATGAATATTTTTATAGTTGGACCCTGAGGTTTTAATTATCCTGTTTCAGCCTCAGAGAATAGACAGAAGCCATGAGTTCCAGCTGCAGACATCTAAGGGGATGGGGGTAGATTGTCTCTTCTGTTTTTACTTTCATTTTTTTCCCTTTTAATTTTTCAAGAGATTTTTTTTTTGTGGGGAGGAGGAAGGAGGAAGGCCATAGAGAGCTGGAGGGACAGGATGGAGGAGACAGAGTCATCAGGCATTCTCTTATATTATAGAGCCCTACTGTATTTGGTCACAAACCCTACATGGTCCTTTGCTCTACTCCACTTGTGGGTCACAAATCCTAGGTGGTCCTTTTTACATTTCAATTCAATTCAGCCAGCACATATTAAGCCCCTACTATGTACCCGATACTGTGCTAAATAGATAGACAATAAGAATGCAAAGATAAAAATGAAAAATCTGTTGCCTTCAATGAACTTATTAAGGAGAATCAAAGTTTAGGCAGGGAATTAAATACAAAAGACATTCCATTTTGAAGAGAAAATGCCAATTCAGGGGAGAAGAAACTATAAGAAAATCTTGTGATTATGAGTAGGCAGAAAATTGGCAGCTGATCTTTAGTGTAGACAAAGGATAAGATATTAAATTTAGAAAATAATCATCCAAACTAGGTTTTTAGGATGATGCATGCCAACCTACTGGTTACAACCTCTAGAAAGAGAACTTGGACTCTTTGTAACCCGTTGACTCATTTAATGAGTACTAAAAACACACAGCTATTGTATTATTGTATTGTATCATATTAAATACACAGTCCAACAGCACTGTGGGAGGCATGAAAGATGATACAAAGTAAATTTAGGAGTTTGGAGGATGTGTCAAATAGGGGAAAGAGACTGAATTTGAATCAGAGAACCTGGGTTCAAATCTTCATTGACTCTTCTGTTTGGGGGTAAATTCCAAAAATAACAGGGGTTTTGCTTTCTTCATCTGAAAAATATAACAGGGATGGATTAGAATCTTGCTTGACATTTTAAAATATGTATAACTTTATTTAAAAATGAAAAAACAATCCTTAGCTAATGGTCCTTCCAAAAACAGACAGAGGGTCATATTTGGGGGCTGTAGTAGACCAATCTCTGGACCAGATGGTTTCTGAAGGACCTTTCAGTTCTGCTCAAATTTAAATTCTATAATCCTCTGCTGCTTCTTGAGGCCTGGGAAAAGCACGTTGGGTCTGTAATTGCTACTTCTGGAGGGAGGAGGGACAAGAGTGGTGGTGAGAAAGCAGAGTCTACTCATGGGACATCACGTTCTATTCTCAGATTGACATTGTAGGACATTGATACACTGATAATCTGGACAGTCTTCACAGGAGGGAAACCAGGATGGGAAAGGGCCTGCCATACAAAGTCTAGTGAAGGAAAGAGCGGTGTTTAGGATGGAGAAGAGGTTTAGCGGGGATATGAAAGCTGTCTTCAAGCATGAGGAGGTTTTCATATGGAAAAAGGAATTATATTGGCTCTGCTCAGATCTAGAGTGTAGAATTGGCAGTGATACGTAAAAGTTTCAAGGGGACAGATTTAGGTTTGTTAAAGGAAAATTTCCAACAATTAGAATTATTCTAAAGTATATTAGGACCTGGCTAGGTGGCACAGTAGATAGAGCACTGGGCTTGAAGTCAGAAAGGATCATCTTCATGAATTCCAATCCAGCCTCAGATACTTACTATTTTGTGTGACTCTGGGCAAGTCATTTAACCTTGTTTGCCCCAGTTCTTCATCTGTAAAATAAGCTGGAGAAGGAAATAGCAAACCACTCCAGTACCTCTGTCAAGAAAACCACAAAAGGGGTTAGACACAACTGAAATGATTGGACAACAATAAATTGAGCTGCATCTGGAGGTAGGGGAATTCCTTTTTCACTAGAAATCTAGAGACAAAGGCTCAATTATCACCTATTGGGTATATAGTTGAGGAGATTCTTTGTCAAGTATGTCTTGGTCTAGGCTTGCCATTGGGTTTCTTCCAGTTCTAAGAGATGCTATGCCATCTTGTGAAATGGTACCAGAGTTTGCTGGTATTTACTTAAAAGGTCCAGGAAGAGCTAACCACCAATAGGTGGGAGAGGGAATGGACCAAGATGAGCTCTAAGTACAAAAGCAGAATGCCAGGCCAAGTGTAAATCTAGGATATAGGATTTATAGTGCCTCTGTTTACAGCTGAGGAAACAGGCTCATAGATATTACATGACTTCCATGAGGTCACACAGATAGTAAGTGGAAGAGCCAGGATTTGAATCTACTTCTGATTCCAAATCCTATGTCCTTCTTATTATGCACATGAGCTCATATATGTAAGATAGAGATGTGAGCTGATTATGAGAACAAAAATCAAGAGATGGGAGTAGAGTCCTAACTGGAACAAAATTAGGAGAATATCGAACAGCAGGGAACATAAGTGTCTTACTTGAGGGATATGCCTGAGACAGCAGCTTTTTTATGCCAGCATCATACTAGCTATATTTCATCCTCATACAGCAGAATCTCTGCAACTGGGGAACTGTACAGTTTAATGAACTAAATTGAGAGAAAACAAATTAAGGACATTGAAAGGGAGACATTCTTAAAAGAAGAAAACAAATTGAATAAAGCATACGTATTCTAGGGAAATAGTAGGCATCATTCTATATTTATGTGCTGGTCAATGGCACCCATGCTACCACTGGCTGACTCTGCTGGCACATGAACATACTGAGTATTTTTTAAACCCTTACCTTCCATCTTAGAATCAATATTGGATATTGGTTCTAAGGCAGATGAGCAGTAAAGGCTAAGCAATGGGGGTTAAGTGACTTGCCCAGGGTCACACAGCTAGGAAGGGTCTGAGATCAGATTTGAACTCAGGACCTCCCACCTCTGGGTCTGACTCTCAATCCACTGAGCCACCCAGCTACCCTCTGAGAATGTTTTAACAAAATAATAATCCAAAATATTTTGAAAACCTAGAATATTTAGGTCCAAGCTAAGAAGATAAAATTTAAAAGAAGATAAACGAATATAAATGTAAAATTTTTCACTTGGGCACAAAAAATCAAATAAGTATAACATAAGTTCAGTTGTTTTTTTCAGGCTTGTCAGGTTCTTTGTAGCACAGCTTGAAGTTTTCTTGGCAGAGATGGTTTGCCATTTCCTTCTCCAGCTCATTTTACAGATGAGGGAACTGAGGTGAATAGGATTAAGTGATTTGCCCAGGGTCACACAACTAGGTCAGATTTGAACTCAGAAATATTACTCTTTCTGACTCCAGGCCCAGCACTTGATTATCCACTGTTTCACCAATTATAACACAGGGGAGGTTTGAAATAGATTTGGTAATTTTATTGGATTGCAAGCTCAAAATGGACCAATGGTGTCATTTGGATGTGAAAAATGCTAATGCAACCTTGCACTACCTTAACAGAAGAACAGCTTCTAGAAACAAGGAGGAAATAGCCCTACTGTACTCTATCCCAGTCAGGCCATATCCAGATCATTATGTTCAATTCTGGATGTCCCATTTTAGGAAATACATTGATAAGCCAGAAAGCATCCAAGAGGGAAGGCAAGTAGGATGGTGAAGAGGCTATGGTTCATGCAATATAAGGATCAGCTGAAGGAACTTGGAATGTTTAGCCTACAGAAGAACACACACAGTGGGGTCTTCATCCAGGAGTGGGATTTGGCTTGTTCTGCCATGCTTCAGAGGGTAGAAAAGAGGCAAATTTAGGCATGAAGTTAGGAAAAATTTCTTGACAATCAGAGAGGAACTGGCCTGCCTCAGGAGATAATGGGTCCTTTCTTCCTGGAGAGAAAGGAAAAATGACCACTTGTCAAGTGTGTTTAGTGGAGATTCTTTCTCAGTAATAGGTTGGATTCTGTAGCCTCAAAAGTCCCTTCCAATCAGAAATCCATTGATTAAATGATTCTCTTCCAGGCTTCAGTTGTTTGACCTCTGTATCTGGCTGAGCCAAGTTTGCTAAGAAATGATTCATCTTGCTGTGTTAACCCCATTTTCTGTTGGTGGAAGACAAAACCATTTCTTTTTCTCTTCCTGAAATTTGCCATTTCTCTTATCCTGACTCAATAGTACTTTTTGTATGTGTCATACTCACCATCACTTTCCCCAACCCTCTCCCCACCAAAAAAGAAGAAACAAAAAACTTTCAGTCTGACTTTTTAGTTTATGTTGTTTCTTTATTGGTAGAAGTAGACATTCAAAAGGAGCCAGGGTCACTCATCCACTGTGGAAACTGCACGCAGCCAAAGACCAAAATGGAAACTGGAGGCTTGCTCTAGGATCCGGTCACGTTCTTCCCAGCTCTCCCTTGTGAGCATGTCCAACAATCATGATGGTACTGGGGTTAAGTGGGAACAACCCCATGCAAGGGTCTGGTCAAAACAACAGGATGTCCAAGTCAGTGCTGAGTGAGACTGTGGGAATCATGGATGACCTTAGAAAGTAGCTCTCTAGGGTTGACCTCAAGGGCATCTCGTTGAGGGGAAAGAAAAGGAAGAGTTTTGTTCTTAGTCTCAAAATAAATATATAAACATATTTCATTTGTAAAATTCCCAGCTCATTCCCCCAAACCATCTGTCATTCTTTTTGGAGCCATTTCCTCTGAGGACAGCATATCCATGATATTTCCTCTCCACAATACCAGAGTATTAATAAAACAATCAGAACAACAAATTCTGATGTGGTCACATTCAACATCATACCTGCTTTTTCATGTTCAGCTCTGATTACCATAAGCAAAGCACTCTGACTTTGGGGATCCTCTTAAGGATGTCTCTTTGACACTCATGCTCATTAAGGTTTCCCCCATTTATCAGTCTCTGGATTTTCATGGGAACTCAGAAGAAAGAGTTTTAAGTTGAATGATCCAGCTGAGAAATAAGATTGGGACCTAAATGAGAATGCTTTCCTCCCAATGATCTATCAAATAGGTAGTAAAGTCATTGTTATTTCTGTGTTAGTGATGAAGAAATTTAGGAACAGAAAAGTAAGATAACTTAATAAGGTCCCTTGTCTGGACACAGTTTAATTTGTCAGCCTCACCTAAAATGCGGAGCCCAGAGTGGAACACAATACTCAGGATGTAATCTGACCAGGGGAGAGTTATCACCTTCTTTGCTTTGGACATGTAACATTCTTCATGCTACTTATGACAGTATTACTCCCCTCCCCTCTTTTATTTGACTTCTCAGGTCCATCTTTTGACTTGTATTAACCTCACAATCCACTAAGTGGGCAGTTTTTTTCAAGGGAACTTTTATCTAGCCATGTTGCACCTTATTAACTCATAGGGTTGATTTTTTTTTATCTCAAGGTAAATATTTTATATTTATCTCTACTGAATTTCATTGTAGATTAAGCCCAGTGTTCTAGCTTGTTTAGGTGAGATCAGACATTGTGATAAACATTGGTAATCTAAATTCAAAACCCACCAATCCCTACCTTGTAGGAGCTTGTAATGATTTTTAAAAAAAATTTTGTTGATGTTAAAAATATTTTTCCCATGGTTACATGATTCACGCTCTCTCCTTCCCCTGTACCCTCCTTACTCCCTGAGCTGACAAGAAATTCCACTGTATTATACTTGTATTATCTATCACTCACAACCTATTTCCATATTATTCATTTTTGTAATAGAGTAATTTTTTAAACCAAAATATAAATCCTATACCCATATAAAAAAGTGATAAATTGTATGTTTTGCTTCTGTTTTTCTACTCCAACAGTTCATTCTCTCCATGTAGATAGCATTCTTTTTTATAAGACCCTTGGGATTGTTCTTGATCATTGAATTGCTGCTAGTAGCAAAGTTTATTACATTTGATCATCCCACAGTGTTTGAGTTACTGTGTATAAATGTTCTGCTCATTTCACTTTGCATCAGTTCATGGAGGTCTTTCCAGTTCTTGTAGAAATCAAGCAATTCATCTTTCCTTACACCAGAGTAGTATTTCATCACCATCATATACCACAATTTGTTCAGCCATTCCCCAATCAAGGGACACTTCATCATTTTCCAACTTTTTGCCACCACAAAAAGTGCCAAAGAGCTTCTATTCTAATGGAGGGAGATAACACATTAAGGAGGATTAGAAAGCACTGGGGTGCGATTGAGGGGAGTGGCAGGGAGGGAGAGTGAAGGCTAGGTGGCAAAAGTCTGGAGTCAGAAGCAGATCCAGGAGAGAAGTGAGCATGGATGCCCTGGCACTTCCTTCTGTGATGATCCAATTAGAGGAAGGGACCACAGAATGGGAAGCATCTCCAGGGTGAGAAGGCTCCTAGGGAAGAGATAGAGAACATTCAAAGAATCAGGAAGGGCTCCAGGACAGAAGTTTTTACATTCTGGTTGTCATCCAGCATGTTAATTATCCCTCCCAGACCACCTACATGTCAATTATAAATTTGATAAGCATGTAATCAATCCATTGGAGACATTGCTAAAAATGAACAATAAAATCTGAAGGAGAGATCCCTGAAATACTCCAATAAAACCTCCCTTTAAATCAGGGTTCCGAATAGCGTGTGTGTGTGTGTGTGTGTGTGTGTGTGTGTGTGTGTGTGTGTGTGTGTGTGTGATGGACCCCTTCAGCAATCAGGTGAAGGCTATGTTCCCCTTCTTAGTGTTTTCAAATACATAAAATAAAATATGTAGAATTGAAAGGGATCAATTATATTGAAATGCAGTAATATAATTATCAAATTATTTTTAAAAACAAGTTCACAGACCCCAGGTTAAGAACCTCTACTCTAAGTGAATATTGATGTATCGATCATCACTATTTTAGGTCCATCCACTCAACCATATTCTGAAGTTATGCAGCTGTATAGTCATATCCTCCTCTTTATCCATAAGCATATTATGAGAGATTTATGAAACCTTTGCTAAAATCTAGGAAAAATGCTTACAGCAACCCCGTGATCTATCAGTGTAGTAACTCAGCAAGAAAAGCAATGAGGCTGGTAGAGTATGGTGGCTCACTAAAATTATAAATTTAATCAATTATACATTTTAACAAATAAATGTTAATAACAAAAATAACATGATATAAATATTTATGATTTAAATTTTATAGAATATTTTCTTCACAACAACTCTCTTTTTGCCCTCATTTTACAGATGAGGAAAGTAAGGTAAGTAATTTTCCAAAGATTACACAGTTTGTAGTGGAAGAGTCAGGCATTATATATACACAGGTCCTCTAATACCAAGACCTTTCCACTCTATCTTTTTTAAGGAAGTTGACTCTCAGCAGTTCACTTGTCTGAGGCATGTTAGCATTGATATTCTGAGAAAAGAAGGGCTTTAAGTGTTCTGAGAGAGCAATTGCTGATTCACATATGACAGGCTAGAGAAGTTTCAACTACCACTTACTACTAAGAAGGAAAAGTGGAGAGGATATATACTCTGTTCTCTATTGCTGCTTGTTAAGAGGAAAAAAGGAGGCAAATAAGAGAAAGAAGACGAGAAGAAGCTAGAGGGAATGGATATTTCTTTGCATTTCCCCACGATTGTGATTCAGATGGGAAGATGAAAAACTAGCAGAGTTGGAAAGACTTTTGCCAAAAATATGATAGAGATCTTTCCCTTTCCTAAAAGAAAGCCACACTATTTCAGCTTGAAGGCATCATCTAAGCTTGAAGCTGGAATTTCTATAGTGTAGTGGCCATCAAGAAGTAAGTCCAGGGGACAGCTAGGTGGCTTAGTGGATTGAGAGCCAGGACCAGAGACGGGCGGACCAGGGTTCAAATCTGACCTCAGACACTTCCTAGCTGTGTGACCCTGGGCAAGTCACTTAACCCCCATTGCCTAGACCTTACCTCTCTTCTGCCTTGGAACCAATACACAGTATTGATTCCAAGACAGAAGGTAAGGGTTTTTAAAAAAAGAAGTAAGTCCAGATGAGCAGAAGAGAAGCATTGAAACTATGAGCAAAGCAGATGAATTGATTGATTTGCCTAGCTGAGAGGCTGTGCCTAGTGAAGTATTAGTCCAGCATGGTAAAGACCAGTTCAGCTTAGCAGTAGAAGCATTTCTTCATGCAGAAGAAACTCTCATCAAAGAATATTTTCTAGACTTTTACTGAAACAAAGACTATTGATGTCAACAGTTCCAGAATTATATGTTACCTTGGCTATATGTATTCCCTATTCAAGTACCATTTTTTTTAAACCCTTGTACTTCGGTGTATTGTCTCATAGGTGGAAGATTGGTAAGGGTGGGCAATGGGGGTCAAGTGACTTGCCCAGGGTCACACAGCTGGGAAGTGGCTGAGGCCGGGTTTGAACCTAGGACCTCCTGTCTCTAGGCCTGACTCTCACTCCACTGAGCTACCCAGCTGCCCCCTTAAGTACCATTTTAACACCAGTACTTCAACTGTGTGCCCCTTCTTCACACAGACACCATATGAATTGGTAGGAGGGGATGACTCAGATTTATAACTGGAATATTATGTAAATATGTGCTTGATTTGCATTTTCACTAAATGTTTTAATTCCAATTGACTATTAGTGGTATAAATATTAAAAATGATAAAGGCTGGTATAAATATATAAATTAGTATTTTAATTAAAGCCATGTTTATAGATAAAGTTATCAGACCACATGCTTGTAAGCATTCAAAACTGCCGCCTCCATTACTGTCTCCTGTTTGCTCGCCAAGAGAGCCTACTGGCAAAGAGATCACTCCCTCCTAACCCAGGAGATTTAAGCTCTTCCCTGCGTCAAGACGTCAGCCTCCCCAAGCCCAAAGACCTGGAAACGGAAACCAGTTGGACCATGTTGGATCACGGGAAATGTAGTTTTGATACATTTCCCATGTCCATAGAAATATATACACTTTTAGATGGCATTTTCCCAATTTCACTTTTACAGTGGATCTATATCCACAAGAGTTCATGAGACAGTTAGATCGCAAAGTAAATTGTCAAGTCATCCACAAACATCTATTAAGCACCTAATATGTGGCAGGCATTGTATTAAGCAATGAGTATGTAATGAGTATGTAAAAGGCAAAAAGCACAGTCCTTACTCTCAAGGAGCTTACAGCAGAATGGGGAGACAACATGCAAAAAACTATGTACAAACAAAATATATACATATGCACATAAATATGTATATTATAGAGAGAGAAAAAGAGAGAGAAAGAGAGAGAGAGACAGAGAAAGAGACAGAGAGAGAGAGAGAGAGAGAGAGAGAGAGAGAGAGAGAGAAGACAAAACAGAGATAGACAACAGAATAAATGTACTAGCATTAAGCAATTGAACTCTGGACCTGGAATCACAAAGATCTGAATTCAAATAATTCAAATCTAACCTCATACATTGACTAGCTGTCTCATCCTTGGTAAGTCACTTAAGTTCTCTTCCTCAGTTTCCTTATCTGTAAAATGAAGATGATAATAAAACCTACATCCCACAGTTGTTATGAAGATCAAATAAGATATTTGTAATGTGTTCTGAAAACGTTAACATGCTTAGTAGTTATTATTCTTCTTCTCATTATTATTTACAGAATATAGTAGAATAATCATCCATAAGAATTACCTCTAGGATACTTAAAATAATGAGCATAGCAGGCTTCTTAATCTGGGAGACCCTCCAAATTATCAAGTTGGAGGCAAGTCAAAGGGAAACAATCTCCAGAGAAAGAAATGTGTCCCCAGATGGGGAGGAGATTAGTAGATAGATATAGAAAGATCAAGTACTTATATTATACCAAGAAAAAAAGTGCATGTAAATTGCTTTATGGAACTTAAGCCACTAACTATATAAATGTTGTCATCACCATCATCATGATTTTCATTGCCATCCCACACTACCTTGCTATTCTTGCTTTACTTTCAGAGTGCTCACAAACCAAACGTACAAGATAATCAGCTCTAGAATTGCGAAAAGAACTTCAATTAAATTTGTTGGCTTATTGTCTAAAGAATCCAATGCGAGATGCTTCCAGTTTAGGAAGAGGAATCTAGATTATTAATATCAACGACTTCTCTGGAAAAAGATTTATGGATACAGCTTGGGAAATGAAATCATGCAAAAGGGTGGACGATCCCTTTGAACCAATAATGTCAAAAAGATTAATGGGATAGGATGGGCAGAAAATTAGAGGGGAACTCATTCTGTCCTCTGAAGCTTTTTGCTCGTGTTGTTTCTCTCTGCTTGGATTGTGCCCCTTTTCTCCCTCCATCTATCTGATCTCAGAATCAGAAGGAAGATGAGATGCTTTCTAATGCAATTTATACATGTGTAAAAAACCCCTTTATAACATTCCTTATTGATGTTCACCCTCCATTGGAAGGCCTCCATTATGGCAACCCTATTAGTCAGTCCATTCCTGTTTGTTATTGAGTTGTTTCAGTCATGTCAGACTGTTTGAGATCCCATTTGGGGTTTTCTTGGCAAAAAAGACTGGAGTGGTTTACCATTTTCTTTTCTAGCTCATTTTACAGATGAGGAAGCAGACTTTTTAAGTGATTTGCCTAGGGTCCCACCGCTTGTGTTGAAGGCCAGGTTTGAACTCACAAAGATTAATCTTTGACTTCAGGCCTGACTTTCTATCCAATGTGCCATCCAGATGCTTGAATTCCTTTTTGGGAAAGCCTTAATCATTCAGAACTTTCTTTTTTATATTTAACCTAATTTTTTTTTACTCATTTGTATTCATGATTCCTTCTACTGCTTGCTAGTCCAGGCTGAACAAGGTTAACACTCTTGAAATGTAACCCTTCAAATATTTTATAGACATGGTATCATGTTGTCCTTATGCTACCCCAACTTTTCTTCTACAGTTCTATCAATAGGTGTCAGAAGGAAGGAGTTTTTCTGAAAGTTTAAGAAAATTAAGAGAAGCAAAAATGTAGAAGGTAAAAAAATAGAAGGTAATAAATTTATCTGAGTGAGAAGCAGTATTATAGGAGGAAAAATATGAACCAGTCATTTGCTGTTCAAATAAGCCCACTGACTTCCCAGTTAAATAAACACATTTAAAAAGACTTCAAATAATGCACTGAGATTACTGAGGTTGCTGGGATTGCCTAATTACTGCAAAATGGCCTGCAAAGATCACAGACCATTAGGGAGGAAAAAAACCCTGCCCTAATTAAAAGGGAAAAAACCTAGCTTGTAAAAGATTCTCCCATACTTTCAAATTTTCCTTTTATAGTAATCTAAAAAAATGACCCAGAACCCTGGGCTTTCGACTTTCATGATTTGAATTCACTATTAGAGGCAGCCTGATATTTAGCCCATATCCAACATAGCTCAATAAAGGGCCCCTAATCTTTTAATTCCTGTGCAAGCCTTCAAGGTGACAATGAAGATTAGGCACAGGACAGCATTTATTTCAACACACACATACATACAAAAGCACAGAATACATATGAAAGCTTTAAAGTAGATCATGAAAAATTGATAAATTTTTTTCTCTCCCTCTGGCAAGTCTCACCTTTCCTCTAGGACCCTATCTAGTTCTTAAGATGTACAGTTTTTTATTGTTCAGTTATTTTCATCATGTCTGACTCTGTGACACTACTGGGGGCTTTCTTGGCAAAAATACGAGAATGGCTTACCATTTCCTTCTGCTGCTCATTTTAAAGGATGATGAGCTGAACCAAACAGGGTTAAGTGATTATCTCAGGGTCACCCAGCCAGTAAGTGTCTGATGCTAGATTTGAACTCAGGAAGATGAGTTAAGGTCCAGCACTACCCACTGCACCAATACTTATAGTACCACCTTTTGATATGGACTCCCCTCAGAAGAGAAATGAATTCAGAGTTTCCAGAAAGGCTATTTCCCATCCCACCTGAACTGTCAAAGAACTCATGGTAATACCAATGTGAAATGTCTCCATTTTAGCTTGCCCATGTTGTAACTTTTGTCCCTTACTGATATTCTAGCTCTGGAGGCAAAAAATATGTGTGTCTTTTCTCTCAGGAGGATGACACTGCTCAGGGACTCCTCCTATCTTTGGAAGGATGGGACTTGATGTTACCATAGAGTCTAGGATATCCCATAAAATTTTGCTTTGAACACAGAGATAGGGGTTCCAGGCGGTCACATCAACCATTTCTAGGTCTGAGATATAGGACCTCAACTCGAGCTTTATGGTGGAACCATCTGCCCCTATTCCCCACAGGACCCAGGACTGCTCTTTCGTTTGTTGCTATATGATCAGTCCTCTGTAAATAGTATTATGATATTAATTGCCCAAGTCAGGAGTTAATATCTAAGCTGAAGGCTTGGCTTTTAGGAGGTAATGTGGCACCATGAAAAACATTTGACACCTTTAACAACTAGGTATCAGGCTTGTTTTTAACCTCTGACACTTCCTACCTGAATGACCTTAGGCAAGTCACTTCTTTTTTTTTCCCTCCTTTTTAAATTTGGAATATTTTTCCATGGTTACTTGATTTATGATCCCCTTCCCCTGACTTTTCCTCCCCCCTCTCAGAGCAGTTCTACTGGGTTATACCTGTATCATTGTTCAAAACCCATTTTATTGTTATTCATATTTGCAGTAGAATGATCCTTTAACATCAAAACCCTAATCACATCCCTATCACACTAAGTGATAGATCATATTTTTTTCCAATGTATTTCTGCTCCCACAGTTCTTTCTCTGGATATGGATAGCGTTCTTTCTCATAAATCCCTCAGAATTGTCCTGGGTCATTGTATTGCTGCTAGTAGAGAAGTCCATTACGTTTGATTGTGCCACAGTATATCAGTCGTTGTGTACAACATTCTCCTGGTTCTTCTCCTTTTTCTCTGCATCAGTTTCTGGAAGTCTTTCCAGTTCATGTGGAATTCCTCCAGTTCTTTATTCCTTCCAGCACACTAATATTCATTCCATCAGCAACATATACCACAATTTATTCAGCCATTCCCCAATCTAGGGACACTCCCTCATTTTTCAGTTTTTTGCCACCACAAAGAGTGCAGGTATAAATATTTTTGTGCAAGTCTTTTTCCTTATAATCTCTTTGGGGTACCAAACCCAGCATTGGTATAGCAGGGTCAAAGGATAGGCAGTCTTTTAAATAGGTAAGTCACTTCTTTAAGGCTCAGTTTTCTCATCTATAAAATGAAGATACTAATGCTTCTATTACCTACTACTAAACAGGTAGGTATTATAATTCAGTTAAGTACCTAAGGCACTATGTTAGTCTATGTGGATACAAAGGCACAAATAAAAATTGTTCCTGCCCTTAAGGAGCTTATATTCTACGGAGGAATAGAATTCATACGCAGATAAGTACAGAATGAATAGAAATGAGTAGGGAAAGAATGCCAACAATAAAAGGTGGGGAAATAGAGAATGACTTATAGAAGGCATGATGAAAAAGTATATTCTATATATGGAGGATGGTTAATATGAATGAATGTAGGAGATGGAATATGGAGCTTGAAGAACAGGTAAGTAGCTCAGTTTGACTAGATTTAGAATTTGTGAAAGGAAATCAGATGAAATAAGGTTGAAATATAGGCTGAAGCCACATTGTAGAGAACCTTAGATGAGATGCTAAGGAGTTAATCATATATTAATTGCGGTAGCACAGAACGACTAAAAAGCTTTGAATAGGTGATAGGTATGATCACATCTATGGTCTAGGAAGATTGTGTTGTCAGTTTTGCAGCAGAGTGACTAGAAACAATGAGTCAAATTAAGAATGGTTCAGGTGAGAGATGCTACAGGTTCCAACTATGATGGAAACTGAGTACAGAGAGTCATGAATGTGAGATATGTGGTGGAAAGAGGACCAACATGCCTTGGAAACTAATTGATTGTGGTGGGCATAGGGGGTAAGGAAGAATAAAGATTCATGGGTAACAGGTTAGGAATCTAGATGACTAGGAAGACAGTGATAACCTCAAAAAACCATGTTGAGGTTATCACTGTCTTCCTAGTCTTTTCTCTATACTCTAGAGAAAGGATGAATTAGGGAGAAATAAAATGAATTCTACCTTGGACATTTTGAGCTTGACATGTTTATGGAACATGCAAAATGAGCTACCCAATGGCTTTTTGATATGTGACTGGAGTTCTGAAGAGATATTAGGCCTGGATATGTAAATTTGAGAGGTATTTGCATAGAGATAATACTTGAATTCCTGGGAACCAATAAGCTTTCAAGAAGGAGAGTAGAAAGAAAAGGTCCATTATAGAACCCCATGGGGCAAATATACAAAGTGGGTAATTAGTGGAAGATCTATAGCAATGGAGGCTGAGAAAAGGTCACACACAAAGCAAGAGAACCAGGGAAGTTGAGTATGACCATAGGCAAAGGAAAAGAAGGTATTGATGATAACAAAACCTAGAAAGAAGTCAAGGAGAAGGAAATCAGATTCACATGAGACCACTGGTAACCTTAAATTCGACAGTCTTATTGAGAAGCCACAAGGATTTGGAAAGTAAGTGGGTGATGAGGAAGGAGAGATAGCAAGGATAAGAAGTTTGACTTTATGAAAGAAAAAGTTATAGAATGATCAAGGTCAAGAAAAAGGGGTTTTTTGGTGTTTTTTTTAAACCCTTAACTTGTGTGTATTGGCTCCTAGGTGGAAGAGTGGTAAGGGTGGGCAATGGGGGTCAAGTGACTTGCCCAGGGTCACACAACTGGGAAGTGTCTGAGGCTGGATTTGAACCTAGGACCTCCCGTCTCTAGGCCTGACTCTCAATCCACTGAGCTGCCCAGCTGCCCCTGAAAAAGGGTTTTTTTTAAAGGATAAGAATATTTTAGTAAACCCTCAGGAAAAGAGCCACTGAATAGGGATATATTGAAAATAAGAAAAATAAAGGAAACTACCAAATGGAAATGTTCTAGGAATAGATGAGAAAGAATGGATTAAGGGAACAGGTTAAGGATTTGGTCTTGTCAAATAGAACAATCTCTTCTTTCTCTGAATCAGAAGTAATGGTGAAAATAAGCCAAGATAGAGGGGATTTTAGAGGTATGGAGCAAAGCAGAAGGGAAAGTCTGTACAAGATGACTTCTATTTTCTCTGTTAAGTAGGAGTATAGATGATCTACTGAGAGAAGAGGTCAAGGTTCGAGGAGATTGTAAGCTCCTTGAGGTTCCCTTCTTTACATTTCCCATTGTGCCTCAGGTATAGTAAGTGCTCAACAAATGTGTTCCAAAGTGGATCTGGGTGCCTTCTAGAATTATCCATATATCAAAGAAGAACAGAGAGAAAAACATTTTTTTTGTCTTTTTTTAAGTGCTGACATTAGTGTTGGGCCCACATCCCAATATCCTCTTTAAGAACAGATTTGACAAATATTTGCAGAGTGTGGGAAAAGTGATTTATCAGCCCCACTGCTAAAGTCAACAGGCTTTACAAAAATGAACCACTGATGCTGAGCTGGTCCAGCTGTAGCTGCCTTCTTTTGATAAACACTGGACTATCATGGCTAAGAAGCCAGCTTAACTCAATTCATAAGTGTCCAAGCATTTCCAAATAGTGATTTCTCTTCCCCTTTCCCAAATGCACTTTGTCCCTTAATACACTTTGAAGAACTATAAACATAGAGATGGTGAGAGTTAGAAAGGGCTATTGGAGATGACCTAATTCATATGTCAAACATGAGGTCTGTAGCTGTGTATGGTCCCCAATATTCCTGAAGCAGATTAAAACGTAGTTGGGAAATCTCTAAAAATATAAATAAAAATCCCATAAAACATAGGTAACATTACATTTTGAAGGCAAGTCAATGTGCACCCATGGGGATCCCTAGCTATAGAGTAGTGACATCTTTCTTTTGGAATTTGACACCACTGGTCTACTTCATCCTTCACATTTAAAAAATGAGAAAATGTGTCCAAAGAAAACAAGTGATGTAATGAAGGTCACAGAGTACATCAATGGTAGAACCAAGAATAGGACACACTCTTTGGTTTCCCAGTATCATGCTTCCTTCTTGTATCTCATGCTTTCTTTCTACAAAAACTCCTTCATGATCTATGATCTACCACTGCTGGAGTCTGTGGCAGCTTAGGGTGCAGCCTCTTCTTTAGTTCTAAGTTCCACCAGCCATTGTTAGGTCTGTAGGGACTACAGAGTGGAAGAATACTGTCATGTCTAAGGCAAAGGCAGGCGATGGAAGAAAGAAGAAAAGAAAGAAAAGGAAGTGAGAACATAGGAGACATCTTTAGGAGAAGACATAGAATCTCAGAAGTCATCTAGTACAATCTGGCCCAAAAGAATGATCCCTTCTACCACACCTTCAACAAGTGGATAACGAGAAAAAAGAGAAGAGGACAAATGGAAGAACAAAATCATACTCATGTAGTTCTTTCTGGATGCAATGTGCTTTCTAAACGATCTCATCTGATCCCATGTGGTTGTTATTATTGTTTCAGTCATATCCAACTTTTTTTAAACCCTTACTTTCTGTTTTAGACTCAATGCTGTCTATTGATTCCAAGGCAAATGGGGAATTAAGCTAGGAAGTGTCTGAGGTCAGATTTGAACCCAGGACCTCCCATCTCCAGGCTAGACTCATTGCACTGAGACATCTCACTGCTCTTGATGTCCAATTTTTTGTGATCCCTATTTGGAGTTCTCTTGGCAAAGATACTGGAGTGGTTTACCATTTCCATGTTCAGCTTAATTTACAAGTGAGGAAATGGGGTAAACAAGGTTATGACTGGTCTAGGGTTACAAAATGTCTGAGGATGAATTTGAATTCAGGTTTTTCCTAACTCCTAGCTCAGTGCTCTATCCACTGGGCCATTTGGTTGCCCTATTTGATCCCTACTCTGTGAGGTAGCATAAACATTTATTTTTCAAAGATATTAAGTGACTAACTCAAGGTAAAACAGTGTGAGTAATGAAGTGAAGGATCCCTAGATTTAAAATGTTTATATGAAGTGCACAAAATCTGAGTTACAAGTCCAGTATTTTCTTCAAAGATGCCTGGTCTAGTAAGAAGACTGGTCACTTTTCAGATAAGTAAACATATGATGGAGAAAGCTAAATCTAACACTTCAGGTGAATATAGTAAGTGGAAATGGAAGAAAAGGAAGGAAGGGAGGGAAAGAGAACAAGAATGAAGAAGAATGTATTAAAATGTCTAGGAAACAGATAAAATGGCTCTCAGAGGAGACATCATATTATTGAGAACCTAAATTAACAAAACAGAAAAAGATAGCATCAAAGAACTAAATCTGAATTTCAAAAATTAGAAAATCAGCAAGTAAGCAAGCTCCAAAAAGTACAAAGGAAGAAATCATAAAAATTAGATGAAAAGATTATATTGTAATTTTTAATGGATAACTAACAAACAAAAAGCCAGTTTTAGAAAAAATAGAAAAACCAATAAACTTTTAGCTAACTTTATTAATAGGTACAGTTAGGTGGTGCATTGGATAGAGTACTAGACTTGGAATCAGGAAAATTCATATTTCTAAGTTCAAAACTGGGCTCAGATCCTGGGCAAGTCACTTAACTTTGTTTGTCTTGATTTTCTCAGCTGTAAAATGAGCTGGGGAAGGCAATCACAAGTGCAGAGAAAATCCCAAATGGGGTCACAAAGAGTTGGACATGACTGAAATGACTGAACAACAATGAAAAATTTTTTTAATAAGAAGAGGGAAGAAAATGAAAGTAACAATAAAAAATGAAAAAGGTGAAATCACAACAGGAAAGGAATAGGGCTTATTAGATCTATAAATTATTACTCCAACAAACTGAGAATTTACAAGAAATAAAGATTAATTTACAAAAATACAAAGTAGTTAAGTAAATATAATACCAACTAGAGATTGTACATATAACTCTGGAGTCAGAAAACATGGCTTCAAGATTCATCTTTCTCAGATATTTGTATCCTGTGTTAATGGGTTAAGGGATTTACTCTTTCTGCATTTGAGTTTCTTTATCAGTAAAATTGGGAGGATGGACTAGTTAGTACCTTAATGGACCCGATGGTACCTTCCAGCTTGGGATGTACAAACCTAGAAACTAGCTGTAAAGAAACGACCAAAGAAAAAGACCTAGGTGGGTTTACAAAACTGGTCAAAACTTATGAGAATCCATTTTACAAAAACTTTAGTGATCTAGCACAGGAAGTATATTCACATTGCTTGAAGAAACTTGGTGAAGCCCTGTGAGGTCTGCAGAAAATGGCAAGCCAATTAAAAACTTTAAAATTAACGTATCTGGCAGTTTAGTGCTGGAAGCCTTCCAATCAAGTCTCTGAGAAGAAGTTGCTAAAGGAAGAAGAGGAGAAGAGACCTGGCCCCAGGCTTTTCTCTTCCCTCCCAGAGCTAGAGGAAGATCTTGTGAACTTCAGAGAATTTTGTATTTTCCACTGGCATCTTGGTCCTGGCAATAAACAGAACAGCTGCCATTTTACCCACATTGGGAGCCAATGGCAAATCAGGAACACACAGAAGAAAGGCAGCTTCCAAAATCTTCAAGGATCCCAGCAGAAAAGTGACAACTTGCCTAAGGAGATCATGCTTTCAACTGCAGCAAAAGGAGTCTAGAAACAATTTCTATCTGACCAGAAATGCTGGGAAGCAGGGAAAACAATTTGGCAGAAATATAATTTACGACAACATCTTACCTCATCTACAAACTCACTATGGGTGTGGCCCAAATATTAAAGATAACCCTGTGATAAGTAGAAAAGAATCAGGTACCTTTCACAGCTATGGCCAATGGGATAAATCTTATCACCACTAAAAGAAGGGAAGTTATTGATTGGGAAACAATCTTTACATTAATTATCTCTGGTAACTATTATCTTTCACTTAATAATTATCTTTAATAAAATATTTAATAATTATTTTTAACTTAATCATTATTTTAAGCAATATTTCATAATTATTATCCTTATATTTATCCTTAATTCATAAGTATCTTCAATAATATGACCTACAGATGGCAGCTAGGTGGCTTAGATTTAGAACTAGTATTTAGAAATTAGATTTAGAACTAGGCCTAGAGATGGGAGATCCTGCATTCAAATTTCTCCTCAGACACTTCCTAATTATGTGACCCTGAGCAAGTCACTTAACCCCACTGCCTAGCCCTTACCACTCTTCTTCTTTGGAACCAATACACAATATTGATGCTAAGATGGATGATCTGGGTTTTTAAAAAAAATAATAAATATGGCTTAGAAGAGACAAAGGCAAAACAAAAAGATGAGAGAAAAAAACTGTTCACTAGTGGATAAGGATATGAACAAATAAATTTCCTGAAAACATGCAAACTAATAACTGCCATAGAAAAGACTTATAAATCACTATTAAGAAGAGGAATGAAAAGGAACCATGGAAACATGAAAAAATACATAAAAAACAAAAATAAAAAATAAAACTACCAAAAGAGAAGAGGAATGAATATTTTAATCTAAATTTTTACCTCATGGCTAGTAAATTGGTTGAGATTATATAAGATGGGAGGAGTCAAAGTTGGAGTGGCTGTGGAAGGACAGGCACACTAGTACTTTGTTGATAGACCCATAAAAATGATTGAATGATTCTGGGAAGCAATTTGGAATGATAACTAAAATGTCCAAATCCTTTGATTCAGGGATCACAGTGATTGACCGAAGAAGGTCAATGAGAAAAAAGAAAGGTCTCTCAACACACTATAATGTTTACAGCAGCATTTTTTGTCACAATGAAGACCTAGAAAGTAGATGGCAATTGATTAGGGAATGACTAAACAACTTATTTTATAGTACAAGGTATCCCACAAGTCTTAGTGCAATTTAAAGATAATATAATCTGCCCCTGAATATAAAATATTAATCCCTTGAAGAAATATCTGCCACTGGGATCTCTGGGACCACCCTCTCTGAATCCTCTTGTTTTCCCCTTTCCTCATACATCTCTCCCCTCCAAAAATACTCCTTTACCCAGAAATCACACATTTTTTTCCTCTCTATCTTCCTTCCTGGAAGTCTGTCAAATGTCAGTGAGTCACTGCCAAGCAGTTAGAATAGATTAATGCTCCTGCCAAGTATGTGCCACCCAGACAGTGCCTTGGATCCTTTTTGTCATGGGAAATCTTTGATAAAATGTTAGTGCTGGAAGAAACTTTAGAGATTTTCTCTTGCACCCTTCCCATTTAAGAAATGATGAAGTGGGTCCAGAGATGGAAAGTAAGAGAACATGGTGGAGAGATTAGAGTCAGTCAGCCAAGATGTCAGTCAACTGCATATATTGAGCTCTCACTATGTGCCAGGCATCACTGGTCTCGCTTTTGACACATACTGGCTGGTTGCCATCTTGGTGTCACCTAATTAGTACAGGGTTAGCAAAAATAGTCATTTAAAATAGAAATCTAGTTTCCTATCTCTCTCTCCCTTTTATAGCTTGGTCTTATGATGGAGAGAAGGTTTGTTGATTAGTCATGAAGTCATTCAAAAGGATAGCCATCTTCAATCACTTATTCTTTGGCTCAGCAATTTTGACCTCATTAGGTGACTCCTTTGCTCATGGCAACCGGTAAAGGGAGTGGAGCCAAAGACTTAAATCTGAAAGGTCTGAGGGTGTCTCTAAATCCTCATATTTCAGAGCCCATGTTTGTAGCTAGCACTACTAGTATTGATGCTCCAAGAAGCAAGGGATAACCTTTTGGACCCCAGCAGAGCAGTATTTAAGAACACATCGAGTAGAGATGCTGCCTTGGGTCATGAGCTTGGTGCTATCAATACAATGTGGGACCTGAGCTACATTTTGAACCTATTCTCCCCAGAGGCTGAGGTGATAGAGGGAAGATTATGCCTCTGAACTGTGAGGATGCCTTTCCTGGTTTTTGCCATTGGTACAGAAAATCCTCGATAGGGCTCTGGTTGATTGCCATTGGGCTTGATGTATGAATGAATGATTGAATGAAAAAGCCTTTGTTAAATGCTTATGATGTGTCAAAATTAGAAATACAAATGCAGAGACATCTTCCTTGAATAGATATTTTTTGGTAAAAAATATTTAATTAATTAATTTTGAATATTTTTCCATGGTTACATGATTCATGTTCGTTCCCTCCCCTTCTCTCACCCCCTCCCATAGCCAACGAGCAATTCCACTGGGTTTTACATGTGTCATTGATCAAGACCTATTTCCATATTATTAATATTTGCACTAGGGTGATCGTTTAGAGTCTAAAACCCCAATCATTTGAATTTATATTCTAATAAGGGAGACAACACAGATAGGAGAGTGATGGCATAGGAAGGTTTTAACCCGGAAAGTCACAGAAGTGTGGAGTAGAACAACTGGGCAGTGCGTCTATATGACTTCTTGAGAGACATTGATTGTGTTCATTTGATTACAGTTCTCAGAGCAAGAGGTAAAAAGGCAACAGTGGTAAATGCAAGGCAACAAAGGGAAGAAAGGGAACAAGGACTTCTGGTTGACTTGCTGAGCTCTATGGTCTCTACTTTGGAAGGTGGAATAGATGTGATGAAAAATAGAAAATATGGAGGGTATAGTATAAAAAGGGCAGGATAAGGTCCAGGAATTGAAATCCTTTCCTGCTCATTTTTATTGAATAACAGAGTACTGTTCGTTGCTGAACATGAAGTCAGGAAGAACTGAGTTCAAATCTTACCCTAGAAATTTACTATCTCTATGACTAGACTAGCCAAGTAACCTCTCAGCCTCAGTTTCCTCATCTGTAAAATATGGATAATAATACCAGAACCACCAGCTCCTAGGATTGTTGTGAGGAAGGTGTTTTGTCAAATGCTTAGTATTGTATAAACATGAATTGTTACATATACCAGGTTTCTGTACAGATTCTAAGCTGAGTATTTTAAGTCTGATCTCATGCTAAATGGGGGAAAAAAATAAGACGCAGAAGATCAAATTTAGAACTCTTTTCATCCCCCGCCTCCCCCACCGATACTCCTGTGTAGTTGTTTCATATTCATATATTTTCAGTCTCCAAGTCCCAGAGTAACATAAAAAGATAAGATAAAGGAAAACAGCAAAAGCAGAGAGAGTTTGGGGGATGGAAAGGAAAGAAATCCAGTCCTGAATTCCTCTCTTTCCAGGCCACACTAAAGGATGTTGTTTGAAGACACTGCCTAGTTATATCATTTTAGATGTGGAAGGGACTTTGATGCTAATTGAGCCCAACCTTCTCATCCTACAGACAAGAAATGAGGTCCAGAGAGGTGGTGAATGTATCCAAGGTCACACAGTCAGTCAGAATTTGAAGTCAGAGCCCAAAGGTATCTGGCTCACTTCTTTCATCGCAACATACTTGGAAGCTCAGGAGAGAGCCTGCTTAGGACTGAGTCTACATGTATTCAAACACATAGGCATACATATTTATATAAACATACATGCCACATACAGTCATACGCACATGCACATTTACAAACACATACAGTGGTATCTTGATACACGAGCACCTTAAGTCATGAGCAATTTGAGATACGAGCAGAGATATGATTGGGATTTTTGCTTTAAATCAAGAGCGGAATTTGAATCCTGAGCTTCTTCCATCCTCCACTAGACAGCCTGCCAAGCTGTCAGTTCCACAAGTTACCCAAGGCTGTCTTGTTTAGTTCAGTGTTTATCTGGTGTTTTTTTCTTTTCATTAGTTTGAATTTTATTATTGGGGAATAATGTAGATAAAGGGGAGGGGAAGGAAATGGCCTTACATTTCAACAGGTAATTTATGGTCGTACAAATCAAATTTACAAATTTCTTTTCCTGCTAAAGGACAAGAGGCCAAGACTAGAGTTGATCACCCAGGCACAGAGTGCGATTTTTGTAGAAATGAAGGTGCACTAAAAACTCACTGGACAAAATAGTTTTCTAAAAGAGAGAGATGAATTGGAACTGAGATTTTGATTCTGGTTTGTTAGTTTTTCCTTGTTGGGTTTCTTTTCTTTTTTTGTTTTGGTTTTAGTTTTTGGTCTTTAATCAGGGACCAGGAGGCTCCCTTTAGCCAAGTTGTTCCCATCCAACCTGCTGTCCTCCGCCCTTTCCTTCCCCTCTGATCTTTCCAGCCTGTCTGAGATCCATTTTCCCCCCACACCATCTGGACCTCAAGCTCCACCCCATCCTGCTTCGCTGGGACTATTGATTCTCATTTAATAAATACACCAAAGGGAAGAAAGGGAAGGGGCAAGATAGTATTGTAATTTTATTTCTTTACATTCTTTCTTATTATCTATAAATACATTTATTAAAGTACATTTTCATATTTAAAAGCATACAAAAAAATTCATGTGTTTTTTTGGGGGGACCAGAATGGATTAATTGCATTTCCATTAATTTAAATGGGGAAATTAAATTTGACATATGAGCAAATTGAGTTAGGAGCTTGGCCATGGAATGAATTAAACTCTTTTGTCAAGGTACCACTGTATTTGCAAACATGTAAATAGATATACTACACACATACTGAGTAATCTAAATAGATGATAATTAAATTCATATTGCTCTTGTCCAATCATATCTTACTCTTTGTGACCCTCTTGCAAAGAGTTTTCTTGCAAAGATACCAGTTTGTCATTTCCTTCTCCAGCAGATTAAGGAAAATAGAGACTAAATGAGTTGCTAATGAGTGTCTGAGGCAGTTTTGAACTGAGGTCTTCTTGACTTTAGGCCCACCATGAGCCACCTCCCTGCTTCCTAAATTCATAGGAGGTTATAAATTCACTGAGAGAGTATAGAGAAGACCCAGGACAGAGTCCTGTAGTTAGAGGTACAAGATGAATGAAGATCCAGTAAAGGAGAACTAGCAGGAGAGCTCACCCAGATAGGGAGAGAACCAAGAGAGAGTAGTATCACAAAAACTAAGAAAGGAGAGAGGAGGGTGGTCAAATGTCAAATGCATCTGAGAACTCAAGACTGAGAAAAGAGGATCAGATTTGGCAATTAAGAGATCAATCTAGAGCCATCAGTTTTAATTGAGTGCTGAAGTCAGAAGCCAAATGACAAAGGATTGAGGAGTGAGAGTTGAGGAAGGAGAGGCAATAAGTGCAGACAGATCCTTCAGGGAACTTGCCAAGAAAGGGAAGAGAAAAAGAGGGTAATAGCTTGAGGTGATGGTTAAAGAAGAATGTTTTAAGGACGAAGGAGACTTAGACATGTTTGGAGGCAGGAGGGAAGGAACTAATAGATAGTAAGAGGGTGAAGATTAGAAAAAGTGAGAATGATTGAAGGAGGTAATTGCAGAAGAAATATACATATATGCATAGAGAGAGGGAGAGGGACAGGAAGAAAGAAACAAAGAAAGAGACAGAGACAGACAGACAGAGAAAGAAGGAGAAAGAGGAGGAGGAAATGTGGGTTCAAAAGAACAGGTAGAAAGGTTTGGAGACTTAGGAAGGGGAAGGACTGCTGCATTAGAAGAGACTGGAGTCAAAGAAGAAAAAGTGTGAGGTTGGTGTTGAAGGGGTCTGACAATCTATTGCTAACTTAATCTATATTGAATTTATGAAAGGAAGCTAGAATATATGTGGAGATACTCCCTTAAAATATACATGATTTAATTTAAAATCACTGAACATGTAGTTAGAAGACTTATGTTAAAATTAGCTCATATGGTCATAGATTTTTGAGCTATCCAATTCACCCTCAGTTTACAAATGAAGCCCAAAGAGGGTAAGTGATTTGCATCAATTGATTGATAGCCCAAGGTCACACAGGAAATCAATGTCATTTGTGGGATATGAACCCAGGGTTTTCCGATTTCTTGAGTCAGCTCTTCCTATAATCCTTTCTATTTCTTCTCCATAAAATGGGGAACTTATATGCACTCTTTCCCTTTTAGGGTTATTTTAGAGGTTACATTAGAAAATGCATGTGAATGTAAAGTGCTACACAAATGTTATTTATCATTATTACTTTAATCAGTCAGTAAACATTTATTAAGAACCATTTTTGTGCAAGAACTCTGTTCAGTGCTTGAAATTTTAAAAAAAGGCAGTACCTACCTTAAAGAAGCTTATAATCTGAAGCTTGAAATCTAGTCCTTTCAAAAGATCATATAAGTAATTGTGATTTGAACATTTTGAAATATTACTTAAATTTTTTTTTATCATCGCCATACTTATACTCATCATCTTTTTTCTATAAATCATCCTTGGTTCCAGAATGGTGGGTAGAAATTTGTATGCTCATATAAGACAATAGTGTTCAAATAGGATGCTAAAAAGGTATCCTAGACAGAAGCCATTGCATTCAAATTTTTAAAGCATGTCCCTTCATCAGCATATAAATGCATCCAGAATCAGTCTTAGAAGTTATTTGGTCATAATGAGTTTCTTCTTAGTGTAAATACTTTTGCAAGAAGCCATATTGGGCCAAGATAGTTGCCAGTTACTGAGGTTGGAATGCAGAATGCAGGGATGGCATGAGCTGGCATAAGACCAGAAAGTCTGTTGAGAGCACTCTATAAATTGAGACTGATTTCTAGCCTCAGGGTCTCAGTCTTGAGAACAGTGTGAGGGTAGGCATTTCAAATTTGTCTCTTAGCTAAGGTTAACTTATACCTTATGGGATTATACCTAGGCTCACTGTTCATCAGCATCCATTCCTATACATCATCAATATTATACAACTTTCTAAATATCAACAAGAAGATAAATATTGATGATTAACTCTGTTAAACCAAGCCAACTTGAACTGAGGTAGAACATCAAGCAACTGAAAACTCCAGAAGATTTATTATAGGTTTAGTTAGTTAAACAAGGTGCTAGGATTCATTCCTAATCCCTCTTTTCTCTGTATTTCAACCCATCCTTTCCCTAACCTTGTTTACCTTCATTAAATAAGTTAAAAAAGAGAGAAGCCTGTACTGGTCTGATCTGTGCTGAAGATTCTTAGGGGAAAGGTGTCAGTTAAAAACTTCTCCTTTCTATCATCAAGCTCATTCAAGTGCTTATTGATCTTCTATCAACAGGATCAATATCATAACCAACAAACTGCAGTCAGTTATGACATCTTTAATAGTTTGATTTTATTAATATTCATTTCATCTAAAGAACTAAGTTCACTTAACACTGACAATTGGGAAAGAATCTTTTAAAGTTGTAAAGGAGGAATTAACTGAGTGGTGGGGCCTGTGAGCTGATTTAACACAGCCCACACCCAGCTGCAGAGTCCCAGAATCTTACTTAAAGTACCTCACTCACCTGTGTTAAACCTCCTAGCTAAGAGGTCTCTTAACCTCCTTTATATTAGATATTCAGAGACCTTTGAATCGAAATCATCTCTCTATGAGATAGATTTTCTTCTTAGAACTCTCTACCAGGCTTCTATCCATCTTTACTGACCTTGTGCTAAGTGCTTTGACTTCTCAGTGAATGGGGTGGTAGAGGGGGAACTATCTCTTTCCTTCTCTTTTCTCCAGGAAGTTGATCCTATTTTGTTAAAGGACCTGTACTTTCTTATGGAAAAAAAAGATAATCTCACCTACAATGGTACCTGCCAATGAGTCATACACTTGAGATCTCAAATCTTGACCTATTTGTCCCCCAACATGTATATATGAAGATATTGTAAAATGCTTGAGGGAACTGACTGTGTCTTATTTCATATTGTTGTTTCCAAATTTACGCATTGCATCTCATATAGTGGGTGCTTAATAAAATGTTTGCTAAATTGCTTGTTGGATTGGTGTTATGGTTAATTGCTCGTGTTCCTCACTTAAAGGCTTCTGTCTGTGCCTACAAGTACAAGAGGAGAAAGCAGATCCAGCTGGAATGCCCTTTGCTTCCAAATTTTCCATGAGTCTTCTCAAGTTGGCTGTCTTGGAAAGAGATCTTGCCAAAAGGGTTCTGTCTGTCCTCAGCATTTCCTAATAGATTGAGTGAACATGTATTGTGCAAAGGGATTGAAGCCAGTTTGGACCCCACTTATAACACAGGCTTTTGAGGAACTCAGATCCTATTTAGAACTTAAAGAGCATAATTCCCTCTTGGCTCTTAAATGAAAGCATATGAACAAATCAACCGTCAGTCATTCCAAACTTGAATTTTTCCTAACAGTAATCGGAGCATTCTTCAAGATTATGTTCAGGGATTAAGGAAATAAAGAAATTGCAATAGTTTTTTTTTCCTTTTCAGCCATATATCTTCTGTCGTGTCTACCCCAACTTTAGTGTGTGAAAGGGAGAGGAGAAAGGGGAAGTCAAGGAACTCTCAAAAAGAAAAGTAAAAAAGAACCCTAAAATTTTCGGGTAAGAAGAGATCTGAGATATGATCTAGTGCTCCTCCCTCATTTTACAGATAGATGAATTCAGGTACAGAGAAGAAAAATCAACTCTTCAAGGTCACAGAGGTAGGCAATGACACTCTGGCCTAGGGTTTTAAAACCTGGGAAAGTAACTTCTTTTCTTCTTCTGGGTGAGAAAGACCATTCTTTAACAGGAATCTGAAGATTTCTTTTCCTGAGATTCAAGTCTCTTTCATTGCTTTCTGGAAAGAGTCTCCTGTGACTTCTTGGAGATTTTAATTACTTGAAACTCTCTGTCTCTGTCAGTCTCTGTCTCTCTCTGTTTATGTCTCTGACTCTCATTCTCTCTCTCTCTCTCACACAGTAAATATTTATAAAATGCTTGCTGACTAACTCTATTTTTCTGTCTGTATGTCCCTTTCTCTCTTCTCTCTTTCTGTCTCTCACTAACTCTTCCTTCTTTTGACCTATCTTCTCTCTCTAGTTGACAACTAGTAGGCAAACAGTAGCCAGATAAAATACCCAATTCCACCCCAAATTGATGAAGTTGTTTTTTCTACTCTATAGCCAGAGACTGGCACTAGGGCTCCCTCCTCCCTAGAGTCCACATGGCTGCAAGACCTCCTAGACCTTTATGATTCCTTCTGCAAAGTCCAACATTTCCATACTCCTTCCCAATAATATAGATGAAAAAACTGAGGTGCAGAGGGCTTAAATCACCTGCTCGAAGCCATACAGCTAGTTGATAACAGTCAGATCTGTAATTTATCAAGACTTTTGTTTCTCAATTGGGCGCCTTTTAAAAGAAATCACAGTATGCTGCCTGTTAAAATAACAAAACATAAAATGTTTTATTAAATACAAAATAAATTATTAAATACATTTAAAAATAAACCAAATCAATCTAATTGAAATCAGGCAAGTCATTAAACTTCTTTGAACCTCCATTTCTATATCTGTAGAGTTATGGGATGGACTAGTTAATTTTTCATAGAAACATGGTATGTGGGGTTGAAGTGATAGTAGTAATAATCTAGTCCAACCCTCTCATTTTACAGAGGAAGAAACAGAATTCCAGAGTGGGTAAGTAATTTGCTCCAACGCTTACATCTGTAGTGATAGGCAGAAGTGGGGCTCAAATCCCAGGTCTTTTCATTCCATAGCCAGTGGTCTTTCCATTTCAGTTGTTCAGTCCTTTTTCAGGCATGTTTAAGTCTTTGTGACCCTGTTTGGGGTTTTCTTGGAAAAGATACTAAGTTCATAACACTGATGTACTACCTCATATCTATCAGATTGGCCAATATGACATGAAGGAAAGTGATAAAAGTTGAAGCAGATATGGCAAAATTGGATTGGGACACTTAAACATTGTTGGTGGAGTTGTGAATTGATCCAACCATTCTGGAAGGCATTTTGGAACTATGCCCAAAGGGTTGTAAAACTATGCATACCCATTGATCCTGTAATACCACTACTGGGCTTATAGCACAAAAAGATAGTAAAAAAAAAAGGGAAAGGACCTAATTGCACAAAAATATTTGTAGCAGCTTTTTTTTTTGTGGTGGCCAAGAATTTGAAATTGAGAGAAGGCGTCCATCATTTGGGGAATAGCTGAACAAATTGTGGCATTATTGTACTATATGAAATGATAAACAAGATAATTTCAGAAAAAGCTGGGAAGATCTATATCTGTGGTTCCCAAACTTTTGGCCTACCACCCCCTTTCCAGAAAAAATATTACTTAGCCCCCTGGAAATTAATTTATTTTAAATTTTAATAGCAATTAATAGGAAAGACAAATGCACCTGTGGCCATCACTGCTTCCCTGCATTGCTGCAGCACCCACAAGGGGGTGGTAGCACCCACTTTGGGAATCATTGATCTACATGAACTAATGAAGGGTGAAAAAAGCAGAACCAGAAGAACATTTTACATAGTAATAGCAATGTTGTATGTCGATCAACTGTGAAAACTTGGCTATTCTCAGCAATGCAATGATCTAGGACAATTCTGAAAGACATGTTGGGGAACATTATTCACCTCCAAAGAAAGAACTGAAGAGGTGGATGGATGCTGATCAAAGCACACCATCTTTTACATTAGTGTATTTACAGTTTTATTTTGGTGTTTTGGTTTTGCATGAGTGTGCTTGTATAACAATGACCCATATGGAAGTGGATTTTGCATGATAACATACGTACAACCCAGAAAATAAATAAAAATACTGAGAACACAAAGAGTAATCTTCCATTTCCTTCTCCAGCTTATTTTACAGATGAGGAACCGAGGCAAAGAGGGTTAAGTGACTTACCCAGAGTCACACAGTTAATAAGAGTCTGAGGCCAAATTCAGACTCCAGGCTCAGGACCTTCTCTAGTAAACCATCTTGCAACCTCTAGTCACATTATTCCTTATGTCTATAATGTCCTCCTGTTCCCTCTTTTCCTTTTGAGTTTCTACCCAGTCTTTAACAACTGATTCAAATAATATTTCTTCCAGTAAACTTTCTCTGATTATCCGTTAATAATTTTCTTCTATCTCATCCAATACTCCAAATAACACATTTAAAAACTGTCTTTAATTCATTTATGATGTATCATTTTGTATAAGAGTATATTGTGTATTCGTCAGTTTCCTTACCAGACTTAAAACAGTATTAGTACTAAAAGGATCTGGATTGTCTTTCTAGTTTGTAATTCCCTCAGTATCTTTTAGAGGGATTTCTTACACAATAAAAGCTCAAACATTTGTTGAATGCATGAATATTTGGAATGTACTCCCTTCAAAGTGCACCTCTGAATTTTTAGCTTCTTTCAAGACCAAGTCCTTGTCTCCTTCTCTCTAAACCTTTTCCCGACCTATCTAGTCACTAATGGTCTTTCTTTTCTTGCAAATTAATTTCCTTTTTTGCTTATCATTTCTTTTAGCCCAATAGCATTCCATCAACATCTCTGTAGTATCTCCCAGCAGAATGTAAGGACTTTAACATCAGATTCATTTTTGTCTTTGAATTTTCACAACACCTAAGACTAGATATTTAAGAAATATTTGTTGAATGAATGAGAAGGGGAATTCCAGTCTCTCTACTTTGCTGACGAGAGCAAAAAACACTGGAGAATGGCTGAACAAATTGTGATATATGATGATGGAATACTATTATGCTGTAAGGAATGATGAACAGGATGATTTCAGAAAGAATTGGAAAGACCTACATGAACTGATGCAGAGTGAAATAAGCAGAATCAGGAGAACATTGTACATAGTAACATCAAGACTGTGGAATGATCAACTGTGATAAACTTAGCTATTATTGGCAATACAATGATCCAAGACAATTCTGAAGGACTTATGACAAAGAATGCTATCCACCTCCAGAGAAAGTACTATTGGAGTCAAAATTGAGATGAAAGCATATGATTTTTTACTTGCTTATATGGGCTTATATTTTGGAATTTTGGTTTTATAAGACTACTCACTTATAAAAATGAAAAATATGGAAATATATTTTGCATGATAATACATATATAACCCAAATCTAATCACTTGCCAGCAGTGAAAGCAGGAAGGAAGGGAGGAGGAGATAAATTTGATCAGATAATTTAGGAAAACTTATGTGGAAATTTATTACATGTAATTGGTAAAAAATTAAAAGTAAATAATTTTTAAAAAGAGAGTAAAAATAAAAACCAAAACAACTCCCCACACCTATACTTCCATTCCTGTCCTAGAATATAGCCAAGCTCCTAGGCAAAGCAATCTATCTTCCTAGATCCTTTTCTTCAGTCCCTAATCACTTCGCAGCCATTAGTTATCTGGTCCCAGTCCCTATCACTTGTCTGAAACAACTCTAAGTTTTCCAATTATGTTTAAAAACAAACAAATAAATAAATAAATAATTATAAATCCAATGACTTTTTCAAAGTCTCATCTTCTTGCCCCTCTGAACCATTTGATACTGTATTTCCTTGGGTTCTTGCTTTTCTGTTGGTTTCTGTTTTCTTGGTTTTCTTTCTTCTGAGTCTTTTGATGCATCCTCATTCATGTAAACCCACTTGTCTATGTGGTGTAATGGACAGACCCCTGGGCCTGGGCCTAGAGTCAAGAAGACCTGAATTCAAATCCAATTTTTTCATCTGTGTGACCCTGGGCAAGTCACTTAATATGTATCTTCCTCAGTTTCTTCAACTATAAATTGGGAATGATAATAACACTTACTTCCTAGGATTGATACAAGGATCAAATGAGATATTTGTAAAGCACTTATCATAGTGCCTGGTATGTAATTGGTACCAGATAAATGCTTATTCCCTTCCTTTCTCTGTTTCTTCCAAAGGTCCCCATTTGCCTCTCAAAATCCTATATTTCCTTATAACTCAATTCTGGTGCCATCTCCTCCAGGAAGCCTTCCTTGATCCCCTCATTTGTTAGTTCTCACTCCTCAGATTCTCTCATATTTATTTATCTATGTACATGTTATATCTACCAAGGGAATGGAAGCTCCTTGAGGACAGGAATAGCTTTTAGCTTTTGACATTTTAAAAATTTTTTTTTAAACCCTTAACTTCTGTATATTGGCTCCTGGGTGGAAGACTGGTAAAGGTGGGCAATGGGGGTCAAGTGACTTGCCCAGGGTCACACAGCTGGGAAGTGTCTGAGGCCAGATCTGAACCTAGGCTCGACTCTCAATCCACTGAGCTACCCAACTGCCCCCTTGACATTTATTTTTGATAGTTGCCTAACACAGTATTTTCCTCATAAGAGATGCTTTAAAAATATTTGTGGCTGAAGGGAAAGTCTTTGTGAAATTAAAAAAATATGTACCAGGGGCCTCAAGACTTTTGAGTTGGTTTGTTTCTATTAAAATCTGCCACCTGTACCAACAACATCCTCTAAAGGCCCATTGCCTCCCACTGTGGAACAGGTAAATGAATAAATATGCCCTCTTCTCTTTAAATCCTCTCTGAAGCACAAAGGGTTTTTGAATAAATGTTCTATTCCTTCCTGCAGGCTAAAAATACACAGTCTTTGGCCCTCCTGCATCTCCTTAGTTATTCAGGGGTATCTGTGCTGGTAAAATTTGGCAAGATGAGGACCATCTAATCCCCAAAGACTATTAATCCCTTTTAGAGGAATAAAGCAGAGTTTCAAAGTCCCCAGGAGTGAAATAGAAATGGAATCAGGACGAAAAACCTATCTTCCTCCCCACAATAAATAACAGGCACTTAATTGGTTTCTTTCCCTTCTTCTTTTTTTTAATTATAAGAAAATTGTCACTTGGATGTGTGGGTGAACACTGCTTGATGGATGATTGACCTATTTATCCACTGAAGGGAACACAGCCTGGGGGACAGAGTCTAAGTAAACTTAATTGACAATTATCTATGAGGAAAAGGGAAAGGAAGGGTCCTATAAACTGGTAAAGTAAATTTGAGAGGTGCTACAAGACCTTGCCTGCCCTCTCCCTGATTAGCCTAACTGATCTCCTGGTTAGACTGGGATATTCAAAAAGCCATGATCAAAATGTTTACATATCAGCTAAGAGAATAAGGATGCAGGAAAGGCGCTCCTAGATGATTAAATCTACAGAGGACTTTGGAGATCATAGAACTAATACAGAAATCAGGCAGTCAATAAGTATTTATGAATTGCTTCCTGGGATCTTGGAGGGAATCTGGTTCAACTCCTACATTTTAGAGATGGCAGAACCGGAAAGAAGCAAAGTGCCTGAAGTGCTGTAGGTCATCTACTACACTTCTCCTAATTTTACATTTAACAGTCACTTCTCTGGCCCCTCACTACCTGAAATTTCTACCTCTCCTCCAGCTTTTTCCAGAACTCTTTGGATTAGGGAGTTATCAGTCTAGGCTATTGGTTTAAACCTTCCTCCAGTTCCATATTATGAGAATTTGATACCAGTTTGCACCCTTCCCCTTGCCCCACAAGGGGAATCTTGGAGTTTTAAAAGGAAAGTTTCATATTGAAATTTAAAAATCCATTCTCTAGTGAATCGGGTTTCAGTTGTGCTCCTACCCCTTGACTGGATTAAGAACAAGCCCTGAGGCTAATCAGTAAAAGGGGGATACATGCCCACCCTGGGAGGACACCAGAAGGCTAGTAGCTCCCTGGGACCTGGAAGATGCCTTACCTCTTGTTCCACATGTCTCCTGGCATCTGGAAGACTGGCCTCTGATCCAGACTGAGGTCAAGTCTGGTCAGTCAGAGGGAGATACCAAGAAATGGCCTCATACAGGTTATAAATTTCAGGTGTGGGGAAAGGAAAGCCTCTTTTGGCACAGAAAAGATGGTGAGATGAGGTAGCTAGGGGAGGAGCATTGACTAGGTTAGGAGGCTTGGGAAGAATAGCAGCCTGCCAGCGTGGTTCTTGCCTTTTCTTTCTCTGATCCACTCTTTTCATTTATTCAAATAAATAATTATAGATTAAGATACAGTCTAGAGAATTTTAATCTTAACACTACAACCAATTAATAGGTTAGCTTTTATGGAGGAATGTTTACTTCAAAGATATGGCAAGAACAAATATTAATCATTTTCTCCAATATTGCAGGGAGCATAATCCTCTCTCCCTCCCCCTATGTCTCTAGGAAGGTTCACAGCTTAACTCAGTTTTTAAATGGCATCAGTTCCACTAAGTTCCAAGGCTAAAATGCCCCATTGGGCTAACATCCTCTTTGGTCTCCCCTAATGGACTAACATGGAATCCTGAGCTCCAAGGATTATCACAGCTTGAGAACCCTAATCAGCTACTACACTACATGTGCCTAGAATTTAAAAAGACAAATGAAGCAAGACTAAAACCCCAAACTTGTTTCTCAAGGCCACAGAGCCTAGGGAGAAGGGAAAGGTAGTCCTGCCCCACTTGCTGCATGGTGTCTCTGTTGTGGGTAAATAAAACCTTCATCTATGAACTCTCCTGGAAAAAAGACAATGATTATGCTTCAGATAGGTAGGTTTAAAGACACAGGCACTTCTGACTACATAGTCAATGGAAAGAAGCTGTGCCCAATAACATAGAAGGTCATGCATAATTCTTTCTCCCAAATGGAAATCCATTTTGTTGCCCATGTGAATAAATTCATCTTAGATCAGTGATTCACATTCAATGGTTCAATATCCCCTTAGGAGTTCACGAGGATAGTCTAAAAGTTTGTGCTAAAAATTCTTTAATGGCCCTTTAAACAACAAATGACTTCCCAATTATGTTACATATTTTTCCTCTGTGACATGCATGTGCACATTTGAGACACTGCTTGTTAGTTTCTTCAGTGATTTGAATTTATCATCATGAGATCAATGATTTGGGGTTCCAGGGATTATCTCAAACTCTGGGCACTTCTGACAGGGTATCTCTTAGAACAGTTTCTTAACCTGTTATCAAATTGTTTCCAAACCACCAGAAAAGTTCAGCATTTTAGTGCAAAGTGATTCTCCACAGATAGCCTGAGCATGTGCATTCTCTTTCATGTGTTCTGTTCACTACAAAAAAAGATTGGCTCTTTCTTTTCTCCTCTGTTAACCAATAAGTGTCCCTTAGCAACTATGTGATCAAGATGTTATAACCATTTGAATTCTTGCAAATGTCAGACTACTTGAAAACCATGATCACAGAACCTCATAAGCCATCTTGAACTCATCAGAGACCACAAAAATATTCTGTAAAAAATAAAAAAAACCTTTAGTTTGTCTCTTGCTGCAGTGTGGACCATTTTTTCATTTTAAATGAATCCTCTGCTGATGTTATAATTCTTGTCTGGAAGATTTTCAAATGAACTGATCAATAACACCATTGTCATTCATTAGAGTTTTGTGAGAATGTTGCTAGAAAGTTAGTGATAGATGGGAAGAAAGTCACATCTGAAAAGATTCTTTTCTTATAAAGTTTAGTTTATATATAAATATTGCTAAAAACTAGCTAATATGTGTAAATGAACTTCAAGTACGTGTTTTCTTTGGTTTCATGACTTGGATTAGAGAAAAGATTCAGGTTCAAAATTTTGGTTCTCAAGAAGTAAATGCAAACTTTATATGAACTTTATTATTCTATGGTGCCTCAGGCAGGCAAAATCAAAAGTAAACACACGCACACATATACACATACACATACAGAGAGGCACTACATGGGAAAATAGCTAGATATTTGACCATGTAGGACCAGGGACTCACATGAAGAAGACACATACAGGGTCAAGAACTCTCTATGAGGATGTACTGATGTCACATGCAGAGTGGGGTCTGAGCAAAGAATTTCTCTAACTTAAAGATGGGCTTAGTCAAGAATAAGTAATAGATACCACATATGGAGGAGGGTAGCAGGATTTCTAATCAGATCCAGAAACAGTGGGGAAACTCCTTGAGCTGCTTATTGGTACCAGACTCAGGCAAAGGAGCTTCTTAATTGGGACCAGAAATTGGGCAAAGGGATGAATCCAAAATTGAGAATCCCCAAAATAGGTGTTGGCACCCAGTCAACTGAGAGCCTTGCCCAATCATAAGAGTCAAGATGAGTCAGGACAGTGGAAAAGTACAGGCTATCATTTTGTAAGAATAAAGAGAGCCAGTACCTAAATGTTATGATAGAAGGCGGGGGGAGAGAGAGAGAGTCTATGAGGTGAGACTCTCTTCTAGCTCTCCCCTCCCACTGAATATGCACTGCTGAGACTTTGAGGGGGTGTCACTCCAAAACTGGGTGACCTGGATGGTTGTGCTATCCCACAGGAGCTGGGGACGGGGCTTCTCTATAAGATGAGGTATGGGGACCCCAATCTGATTCTGAATGAGGGTGGGGTTCATGCAAGACTTCCCCAAGGTCAGTCAACTTCATAGCGGGTGGTCTGGCTTCAAGATGGAGGCAGCCAGACCAAGCTGTGATTCCCCTCCCCCTCATCTTTTAGGCACTCTGGAACACTATCTGACTAATGAATGTCTTTTATTAATATCGATATAGGGATTGGAAAAAGGAGTGAAGGGCAGAAGGATTTTGGGGTGCCCTCTTCTCTATTTCTATAGGGTCCATCACTTGGGTGGGAACCTTTGGCGTTCCCACTCCTAAGCATCTCCCCCCTTGTCCCTTTTCCTTTTGTTTCTATTTCTATACTTTTCTATAATTGTAAGTTAGACAGGAAAGGGTCTCTCAGCAAGGTTGGGTAATGGGGAAGGAGCCTAAGAGATCGCTCCCAAAATGGAGTCCAGAAACTTTGCTGACTCTATAGTTGAAGTCTTGCTGGGTGAGAAGTGATGGGATGCCTTTGACCAGGCAATTGGGGTATCAATGTCCAAAGAAAGATCTTCAGGAAGTCCTCAGGACTGGATTCGAGCTGAGATGTTCTCTTTCCTCACAGACCTCAGCTGGAAGTTTCTCGTCCTCCTTCCTCTGGAGAATTACCCAGAATTCCCTCTAGTCTCAGCTGTCACCAACTGTCACCAATGGCCTTCTTCTGGCTCTTTTTGTCCCATCTCCCATCCTTACAATTTATAATATGTTTATTTTCACTAAAATCACTCAGCTAAGTGACTCCATACTGGAGTCTTGTCACTTATAACTATGATATCAAACAATATATTTCATAAATCACAATTATGAGTATATTTGTCATTTAATACCATGCTCATCATTAGCTATTAGAAAAGTAAAAATTCTATTCTTTTTTGGCTAAATTTTTTTAAAAAAGAATTTCCCCCTCAGAAAAAGAAGTTATAAAATTCATTTTGTTTCTTTTCTTTTTGAACACTTACCTTCCATCGTAAAATCAAAACTATATATTGGTTTCAAAGAAGAAGAGCAATAAAGACTAAGAAATGGAGTTTAAATGACTTGCCCAGGGTCAGACATTTAGGAAACATCTGAGTCCATATTTGAACTTTAGCTCTCCCATTGCTAGAGCTGCCTTTCTATCTACTGAGCCACCTCACTACCTCCTGAAATTCATTTTCTACCACATATTTGCATAAGCAAGCATGTTTAGTGTATTCTTAACTTAAATAAAAATACAAAAACAAACTCATTGGGAAATCAAATTTAACACTGTGTTTGGTATTGAACCAAATATTGCAAACCTTTGTTAAAATTTTTAAAAATTAAAATTAAGCTTATATATGATCATTAAAGTAAGTTAAACATTTTCAAGTTTAACATTTCAACCAAACTGTCATGTTAAACAAAATTTAATTTGTGAAATAAAGAAATTTGACATGAAGTCTTGCATATATTAGTAAGCCTATGAGGTATTGTTGTTTTTAATTCTCACATTATATCCCACATAATTTATAATTTATAATTATTTTATAGTTTTATAATGTTGTATTTAGAGTTTTCATAATTATATGTAGAATAAATTTCCTAAAGCCAGAAAGGACCGAGTTCAAATTTGACCTTCAGATACATCTTAGGTGTGTGACCCTGGACAAATCACTTAATATTTATCTCAGTTTCTTCAATTGTAAAATGGGGATAATAATAATACCTCTCTCTGAGAGCTGCTCTGATGATCAAATGAGATAATAATTGTAAAGTGCTTAGCTGTTCCCAGCACATAGTAAGAGCTATGTAACTATTAAGTATGTAACATAATATATAATTTAATATGGAGCCTTTGGAGACAACAGTTATCATTGTAGTTACTGTAAACACTTAGTGAGTAAGTCTAAAAGAATATTTTGTATGGTATATTAAATTAACTCAGGGGTTCATAATGCACTTTTTATTACTGTTGTTGAAAGGAATTTGTAGAACAAAAAATGTTGGGAAGTTTTATCTTAGGTGATATGGGGATGTGACAAAGCTTAAAGAGGAAACAGGATGAAAAGGGAGATAATCTATCTAGAGTCATATATGTCACAAATGGCAGTACTTACATTAAAAATTCAAATTTCTGATTCTTAATTGTTTCAACTATACTATAATTCTAAAACATTTTTCCCTTAGGGAGTTAGTATGGACTTGAATCTTTTTTTTTTTTTAACCTTTTCCTTCTGTCTTAGTATCAATACTGTATATTGGTTTTAAGAGCAATAAGGATTAAGCAAGTGGGAAGGTGGGGTGGGGTGGGGTGGGATGGAGTGGGGGGGGTGAAGTGATTTGCCAAGGGTCACACAGTTAGGAAATGACTAAGGTCATATTTGAACCCAAGATTTCTTATCTTTAGGTCTGCATTTCTATCCACTGAATTGCCCCCGTGAGCCGACCCCATGGACCAGAATCTTTAAGTTGGAATGTGTAGTAAACCTTGGTTTGGGTAAACAAAAAATTCTGATTAATAAACCTTTAAAACCTCTGATTTTTATAGGCTTTTTCTTTTTTTATAGGACAGGCTATCTGAATTTTCTGCAAAATTTCAGTTCTAGAAATGTCCATTTCCCATGTAGCTTCATGATTGGGTCTTCTCCGGGTATGCCATCAAGGCAGGGGAACCACACTTTAAGAGTGACATTGAAAAACTAAAATAAAGGAGAGTGTGGCGTTCAGTCATTCAGCTGTGTACAACTCATCGTGACCCCATGGACCATAGTGTGTCAGGTCTTTCTATCATCCATTATCTGCTGAAGTCTGTCCAAGCTCATTTTTGTTGCTTCCATGACACGATCCTTTCATCTCATCCTTTGCTTTCCCTTTCTCCTTTTACCTTCGGTCTTTCCTAACAGAAGAGTGGCAAAGTCTAAAGTCCATGTCATTGGTGAGTTCTTCCCAGAAACTCCATTTTGGGGAAGTGCTCCGATCAAAGTTCCTCACCTGCCCCTCCTATAAAATGTCTAGTCTTGCCAGGCTTCTTATTGTTTCAGAAGGCTCCTTTAGGTTTGGAAACGTTTTAGATATTTATTCTAGTAGACAGACTGGTCCTACTATTTTTTTTTTCTCTTGAATCTGCCTCCCTAAAAATGCCACACATCTTTCTTAGTTTTTCTCTCTGGAACAACATAGCTTGTCTAGTCCTTCCTCATGACAATCCTACACATTGTTAATGAATTTATTCAACAAATATAAGCATCCACAGTGGACAAGGCACTGTATTGTTTGAAAACAGCTATGGGAGCCTTTCAAGGCTTTTCTTCACTAGACTAAACTACAATTCCTAACCTATTCCTCAACCACAAAAAGCCTTTATTAGGCATACTATATGCCAGGCACTGGGCTAAATGATAGGGATGTCAATACAAGCAAAAAGATAGTCTGCCCTCAAGGAACTCACATTCTAATTGGGACTGTGAATACATAAAAGGAAAGCTGAAGAACAGTTGTGGTGAGTGGAGAATGGAAGGGAAGGAGATTCTTATTGGGGGAGTGGGGATTGGTGTCATGGTACAGAGAATCATGGTTGACTAGTCTGAGCCTTTCCCCAAAACAGAACTTCAGGGAAGAACTCAATGACATGAATTTTAGGTCCTGCCACTCTTCCGATGAGAAAGATTGAAAGCAAGAGGAGAAGGAGACAGCAGAGGATGAGATCTATAGAAAGTGTCATGGAAACAACGAACATGAACTTCACCAGACTTTGGGAGGTAGTGGAAGACAGAAGGGCCTGGAGTGCTATGGTCCATGGAGTTAGGAAGAGTCAGACATGACCGAACAATTGAATAACAACTTGACAGTCTTTTTGACTGTCCTTTCAAAGTATTTTAGTTTTTGAATGTCCCTCTTAAAGTGTGTTAGGGCAAAATATAAGAGTAGAAAATGTTAATGTGTGAACCCTTAGTTTGCAAAATATCCGACATAAAACAATTGTGTGCACCAAAGACTCTGCAACTTCTGACATATCCTTTTTGACCTCAGACATTTCCTGTTGTTAGTGTCTTTCACTCAACCCCTGATTCTAAAGCCTAGCCAGAATCATCCCCACCTTGAGCCCCTTTCCTTTTTTGCTTAGGAAGCTTCTCAGTTATCTGAGCCAGCAACCTTGTTTTTATGGAACCCCAAATTTACCCTTGTCCCAAAGGAATGTGCCATCAAGAAACTTCCAGATGGGCTCTAGTCCCTAACTGAACAATAGACCATCAAGCACCCAATGAGCACTCTGAATTGGAGTTAGAGGCAGTCAAGTTTTAAGTACCCTTTATGGTTTCTTGGTTTCTCTGATTGTTTTTGGGCCTCTCCCTGCCCCTAGGTAACCAGTTCACTGCTTCTCTTTGGTTATATCTCCTCAGTATAAATAGAACCCCAAGTTCTTCCATTTGATGAAAATCTCCATTTCTGGTGGGGTTTTTCCCCCAGAGACATTGTTTCCAGAGTTTCAGAGCATAGCTCTGTGTGGTGTTATGTGTGCATGTCTCTATGTGGTGGCCATAAGAGCATTGTCTCCTTGTTCTCATTAAAGACACTTACTTAGGTAACTGCTTTGGTGGCTCTGTGTTTTTCCAGGGTAACAGACCCTTCCTACCTTTCACCCTCCTACCTTTATTCAGCCCCATCTAGAATCCAGAGGAGACCAACACTCAGTGTAGCTCAAGGTCAGGTCTCAGAAAGATTTAATTCTTAAAGGATTTGCTGGGCCAGAGATTCTAGGAAGGCCCAGTGCTACAGCAATTACACTGATTTTGGAGTCAGTGAACTTGGGGCTTATTTCCCTTGAGTAAGTCAGTGAACATCTCTGAACCTCCCTCTCCTCTGTAAATAAGACTACTTGCCCTTCCTGTCTTACTGGGCTCATGTGAACTGGAATAAGCCTGATCCACTTTTCTCAAGAGTTTGATGTGTAGGTCCAGACATTGGCCAAAGTTTGTCTGTAGTGTCCCCACTACCTCCAATCTTTCTGATCCTGTTCCTTCCCATAATTCTAGGCTCTCGAGCTGGCCCTTTCTGGTCACTCAAGAATAATTTCAAATGAACTTTTTCACACTGAAGGTTAGGTATTATGGATTACTCATCCCAAGATTCTTTGGGTTTTTAAGAGAGAGTCCCTCAGAGAGATGCTAAGATTGCACATAATGGGATTAATCACCAAGAGGCTAAAATTTCAGAAATCAAGGGAGAAAAAGCATTATCTGCTGTTCTGATAACAGAACAATCAGAGAAAATGGAAGGTGTATAATGAAATGCAAGTCACAGCATCAGTTGCTAAATAAAGAATGTGTCAGAATGAGTGTTCAGATAAAAGAAGCAAAGGGGAGACAGAACCCCAAGTAAACAGGCTCATTATAGCCTCCCCATAGCTTTTCCTAAATGGTTCTTTTCTAAGTAGTTCAGGGCATTCCTCTTAGTAGGAGGCCTGAGCATCTGGGGACACAGTGTTGATGCAGGTGAACTAAGGATGGATTGGAATACAGATGATCTAAATTCAAATTCAGTTCATGTCACTTACTATGTGGCTTTGGGCATGCCTTGGCCTGAGGAGGCCTTTAGTTTTCTTGCTTGTAAAACAAGTAGGTTATCCTAGATGGTCTGTGAGTTCCTTTTAAAGTTCCCTTTAAGTTCTAAATATTTGATCTTATTTTTTATGTTTCTCAAATGTAAGCCTACTTAAAAGGCTCACGCTGTAATGATAATCAGAGAGGCAGCTGGGTAGGTCAGCAGATAGAGAACAAAAGTCTAGAGATGGGAGGTCGGGGGTTCAAATCTGTCCTTAGACACTTCCTGCCAGGGTGACCCTGGGTAAGTCACTTAGCTCCTGTTGTCTAGCCCTTATTACTTTTCTGCCTTGGAAACAATACACAATATTAGTTCTAAGACTCAAAGTAAGTAAAGATTTTTAAAAAAAGGGATAATCTGATATTCTCTCTGGAGACTGAATACCTATCCGGGAGCAACTTTATTCTTGTCTACATACTGAAAATACTCTCTCCATTGGCTTCCTCATAAGAAATGGATGGCAAATGACTTATCAACAGAGGAAACTATCAGCCAGTTCATAGGACTGTGGGGATTACCTACCTAAGCTTGAGCTAAAGCTTCCCCTGAGTTCTTTAGACATTGTTTAGTATCTTTTTATCTTCTTTTTTCTGCTGTGTGATCCAGGCAAGTTGCCTAACTGTTCTTTGCCCTAATCCATTGGAGAAAGAAATGGTCAACTTTCACAGTATCTTTGCAAAGAAAACCCCAAATAGGGTCACAAAGAGATAAACACAACTGAATGACTAAAAAACAATAAAGCACATGTACGTGTGTGTGTGTGTGTGTGTGTGTGTGTGTGTGTGTGTGTGTGTGTTGCATTTTTGCCCAGGCTGGAAGGACAGAGGCTACTCATAAACTGATGTTGCTCTGATTAGCAAAGGAACTTTTATTTGCTAAGTTTCCAATCAACCCGCCATATTGGTGCTGGACTTAGTGTGAACCCCCCATCATCTTAGCCCTTTATAGTTCATAACTAGGGCTTAAATGAATTTTAATCTCTCCATGAGCTAGTATTATAGTTGTATATCACTATGAGGCTGTTAACAGACTTTGAGAGAAGTCCTTCAGCACTGCAAAGATCAAGTTACTTTTGATTTAGAAGAGCACATGTGATATGGGTGGAGAATTCCTCTGCCATTTAAAGGACAACTCCAATCTGCCCACACTTATAACATCAGTGGACTTTCTGTTCATTAAAGAAAGCTCTGAGAGACGAGATTTCTGAGGAAGAATACAGGAACGTGTTACTCTTCCTAGGATTCTCTAGATTTTGAAAGAACCACATTTCTCCAAACTCCCAGAGAGAGGACAGAATTGAACATAATGGAATAAATCACTAATAAGGCAATTTTTTGGAAATCAAGGAAAAAAAAAACATTATTTACTTTTCTGAAAATGGAACAATCAGATATAAAATGGAATGCATATCATGAAATATAACTCTTCCTCAGGAAGGATTGTATGCAAGAATGCATGAATTTGGAAGAGGAAGAGGGTATCTACATGAGGAGGAAAACCAGGTGGAACAGACTTGAAAGAAGGGAAGAGTAGCTGCATCTATAACTGGAATTAGAAAGTAAGAAGCATGAACTTAGAGAAAAACATAGAGAATCAAAGCTGAGCAATGCCTTATTACTATATGCAGGAATAAAGGCTAATGAATGTTTATTTATTGAATATTCAAGCTTTGAAGGCTAATGGATAGGAGGAAGCCAGCAGTGAAGGAAAGATAAGAAATCAGCCTGATAGTATGGCTTGGATATGTTGGGATGCCTCCATAACCATATTGAAAAGGATTAAGTGTTCATCTATTAGCCTCACCTTGACCAGAGGAAAAGGGGCTCAAGAGAGAGAGACACAATCTGACCCTATGCTTCATTACTAGAATAGTGAGTTTATATGTCTATATAGGCTATAAGAATACCCTATGCCTTCGCCTTCTCCTTCTGTGGTAGTCCTTATAGGTCTGAACAACAACAATTGTTTTTAAAACACTTACCTTCCATCTTGGAATCAATGTTATGTATTGGTTCCAAGGCAGAAGATCAATAAAGGATAGAAAATGAGGGTAAGTGATTTGCCCAAGGTTACATGACTATGTGGTCAGATTTGAATCCAGGACCTCCCATCTCTAGGCCTATAGCAGCCTTTTTGCACAAGGGTAAAAAGTATTTCCTGGTTGATTCTTACTTTTGTGTCTTAATGTAGTGTCTCTTGCAATCATGCCTTGTACCTAATGTTTATTGAATTGAATTTGGGGACTCATGTGCTTCTCACCTGGTCTACTGTAAGGGTTTTCATGGTGGCTGCTTGATCCAAGGTTTTTAAATAGTTGCTAAACTGAAACTTCCAGAGGAATCTGAGAAATGATGAAGGAGTCCAGAGTCCTGAGGGACCTAAAGCAGCGGAATGCTCAGAGCCAACAATAAAATTCATTAGAAGGTCTTTGAGTACTGTGGCTTTCAAACATGGTGGTTTGCTGGCACTGAAAGATAAAAGGGCTAATTCCCACTTTGGCATGTTTTCCAAAAAAAAAAATCATTGTTATTTCCTTGGTTCGAGTTCAGGTCAATAATGTTACTGCTCCCTTCGATATGTGTTTAGTAATGTCCTGGATGGAGTGGGGTAGCTGGGGTTTAGTCTTGTCATGTGACCTTAGGTTGCTTCATTTTGTATTTCTATGTAAAGTGTGTGGATTGGATTAGATCAGCAATTTTCAAACCATTTGGTCTCAGGACCCTTTTACGTTAAAAAAAAATTTTTTTTGAGCAACATCCAGAGCTTTTGTTGATATGGATTATATCTATTGATATTTACCATATCAGAAATCAAAATGTCAACATTATCATGAAAAGAGATTTGACCTTGTGAATGCCCTGAAAGGATCTAGGGGACCCCAGGAGTCCCCAGACCACTCTTTGAGAATTATTGGATTAGACAGCCTTTGAGGAATTTTCCATCCCTGTGATTATTTGGCATACCCAAATCTGGCCATTTTTAGACATACGTTGTGCTTCTGTGTATGAGTCATGCAATGAATGATTCTTCCTAAAGGGGAGCATAGAGTGTGCCCTAAGAAATACCGTACCACTTGGTGATCCTCCAAAACATTTCCCAAACTGCCCTACCATCTTGCCTAAAATCCCCACCATTTAATTCATTCCTCTGAGTCCTGGAACTCTCTTGGAAGTCCATTGTGAAGATGCCCTTAATTTGAGTAACTAAGTTAATGATTCCAACCCAAAGGAGCTCTTGCCAGCAGTCCCTGAGTACACATAAGAATCAAGCACTGCCATTCTCATCGTGAATTAGCCCCAACAAAATGTGCGACATGATTTGGCAGACAAAGTAAACAAGCATACTGTCTGTAGGCTAAGTAAGTAATGACTTCTACATGTGAATTCTATTTTTAAAAAATGTAGGTAGACTTTTTTGTGACATATAAATGTAAAGTAATTGAAAAGTGTGGCTAATTTCCTAATAGATTGCTGCCATTGTGCTTTTTTCTTTTTAAACCCATACCTTCCTGCTGATACTGTGTATTGGTTCCAAGGCAGGAGAGTGAGTGGTAAGGACTAAGCAATGGAGGCTAAGTGATTTGTCCAGGGTCACACAGCTAGGAAGTGTCTGAGGCCATATTTGAACCCAAGACCTTTGGTCTCTGGGCCTTTGTGAATTTTCTTAATCAATAAATATTAACAGTACAACTGCATTTTCTCAGTCAATAAATATTAATAGTATAACTTCTATTGTGGTGAAGTGAGGTGGAATTTTAAAGAAAATTTAATGTTTAATGGAGTCTATGTAAACATTAAGGTGATACACTGGCATAGATGAATGTGTCAAATTGGTTGGGAAAGGTCAAACTATGGGCAAAAAATTTACTGGGTGTGGGGAACACAAAGCAGAGAAATTTGTTGAAAGAAGATGAACTCCATCTACTTTAATTTTGCTAAGGTTTCAGGTCTAAGACATGGAAATACATTACCTTTCATAGAAAAGAAAGATTCAACCTCTGTGATCCATCCTCCACACAGCTGCCATGTTGATATTTCTAAAATATAGTTTTGACCAAACTCCCTCTTCTCAAGACACTTCAGCGGCTCCCTTTTCTCTCTCATATTGAAAACAAATGTAAAATTTCCTACTTGGTATTTAAAGCCTTTTCTAGTCTGGCTACAACCTATATCTCCAACTGTGTTGCACATTACTCCCCTCTCTTCTACCCAAACTAATTTACTTGCTGCTTAGAGTGTTCTGGTGAATGTTTAACAAAAGGAATGTAGAACAGACCTTTAAGTTAAGTCTGTTTCATTAACATTTTCTCCATCACTCTCTCAAGTTTAGATAATCAACAAAACAAAAAATCAAGCCCTGATCTAGAACATTTGCCAATTTCTAAGGTCTAAATGCTTAGATTAAAAAAAATTAACAATTGGTTCTGTTGAGCTTCTTTTGGAGCTTACTGGAGCACACTTCTGCTGGTCCCTAACATTCTATCACTTTTCCTCATGTCTTTGAACAAGCCGTTTCCCCCACATGGATCATACTCTCCTACATCTCCACTGGAGGTTAGGGACTATATGTTTTTACATTTCTTTGTGTCCCTAGTATTAGATTAGGCATTTAATAATGTGACCTTCAAATGAGAATTCATCAGAGGCTGAATGTTATGATTATTGGCCTTCTTGTCCTATTATTTGATGCTCCATCTCTAACATCTTTGCTCTTGCTTTTGCTCTTTCTCAAGCTAACCCTCATGGCTAGAACACTCTCCTTCATCCTAGTTGACTTCAAGGCTCAATTCAAATGCCACATTCTTCATGAGACTTCTTGATTCTTCCAGGTGTTAATGCCTAATAATCAGAAATAATTATTTTGCATTTAATTTTTCATGCCATTTCTCCCTATAGAATGGAATCTCCTTGAGGGCAAGGATTATTTCCTTTTTATTTTTGCATCTCTATTGCCTAATATAAAAAGCCTACAGTATAGAAGAAAACTTGATAAATGCTTGTTGAAGTAATAAAGAACTGGAAATGAAGTAGTTACCCATTGACTGAGGAATGGTACATAAACTGTGGTGGGTGAATATAAGGGATTGTTACTGTGTGCTACAAAAAAAACAATGATTATGAGTCTAGAGAAACATGAAAAGACTTACATCAACTGATTCAGAGTGAAATAAGCAGAGCAAGGAAAGACATATAACAATGTCTAGACCAGTGATTCCCAAAGTGGGTGCTTCCGCCCCCTGGTGGGTGCTGTAGCAATTCAGGAGAGCAGTGATGGCCACAGTTGCACTTATCTTTCCTATTAATTGCTATTAAAATTTTAAAAAATTAATTTCCAGGGGGCTAAGTAATATTTTTTCTGGAAAGGGGGTGGTAGGCCAAAAAAGTTTGGGAACCACTGCTCTAGACCCATGTCTTTGGTAAGAAGTAGAACAAAACAATAGAAAGAGAATACTGTAGAATTGCAGTCACTAAGTATGGGTCCTCCATTAAACACTTTTTTTGGGTTTGTTTTTTTTTTTATATAACTCTTTATTCACATTACTTTAAAACAACAAAATGTGCAACCAAAAGAGGAAAAAATGTGAAATTCCTTTCTACACCATGCAATGACTCCTGAAAAAACAGTTAAGGAACATCTAGCTCAAACCTCTCATCTATGCCAATAACCTCCAATCTCAAAATAAAAAATTGAAAGAAAGTGGATACACATCAATATGGTTGAATGACTGTACAAACTATTACATGAATATAAAGGAACATTATTATACCATATGAAACAATGCAAATGAGTAATTTAGAGATAAATGGAAAGACTTGTATGAACTAATTCATAGTAAAGTAAGGAGAAACAAGAGGATAATATCCACTATCTACAATATGGTAATTGCATTAAACACCTTTGTAATGGTCTGAAATCTATGGGTATGAAACATTACATTATTTTCTGTCTTAATCAATGTGTTGATCAGTTTAGCTGATTTTTCCCCCTTTTCCTTCCTTTTCTCTCACCTTTTTTTTTTTTCTTTAAAAAATATTGTTTATTCTCAGATACTTCCTAGCTGTGTGACTCTGGGAAAGTGACTTAGCCCCAGTTGCCTAGCCCTTACTGCTCTTCTGACTTACCAAAGTATTGGTTCTAAGTCAGAAGGTAAGGGTTTTAATATGAAAAAATATATATATTTTGTTATTGAATGCCTCTCATAAAGGGGAAAGGGAAAGAAACATAAGTTTAAGCAATAATTATGTATTTATAATTTGTTATAGAATATGAATAATTATATATCACACAATGCATACAAGAAAGCAATTAATTAAGCAATAATTATATATTTATAATTTGTTATAGAATATGAATAATTATATATTATATAATTCATATAATAAATAATTATATATTATGGCATGTATTAATAATTTATATATAATTACATATAAGATGACACATAATTATAATATACAATATTATTATAATAATAACATATATGTTAAGTACATATATATTTAAAATAAGTGCTTCTTCATTTATGACAAAGACTCCCATTTAGAATGCCTCTTCCTTAATTTTGAGGAGGGAACCAACTTGCTGAGAGGGCTACTTATGACTTTAGTATGTTGTGGTGCATTCAAGGTTGTTTTATTCAGGAGTGTATGGGGTGTTCAGGAAGGACTAGCCCCTCTGGAACGGGAGCTTATCAAGTCCTTTTCAGGGTTGCTCTTTTTTTACCTTTGGTGTCCACCTTTCACCCAAGCCTCACCTGTGGCTCCAAGAAGCTATAGCATGTGCATCACCCCCATGATGTCATTGGTTCTCTTCCAAAACAAAGAGTGAACAACAACAAATTCAAGGAAAGAATGGATTTTTGTCATTTGTATGTAGCCTGGTAAAGTTTGCAAAGTGCTTTCCTTACCAAAAACACCTGAACCTAGCACATCTGGCCCCTGATGCCTTAAAAATGCTTAGTTGATTGACTGATGGATCTCCATGATTATCTCCATCTTATAGAAGAGGTAACTGAAGTTTAAATAAATTATGCAGCTTGCCAAAGGTCATGCAACTAGTAAGTGTCAATACCAGAGCAAGATCCCAGGTTTAAAGATTTCAAGTCCAGGAATCTTTCCATGGCCATACACTGCCATAACAATAGGAGGTCCAAGCTGATGTAGGACTGTGACACTTGACCAGGACCGAAACAGGCAGCATAATCAATTAATGAGAGAAATCTGATTTATAATGAAGGAGATGATGGAAATGCAGTAAACAGGCAGGCAGGAAAATCAAACTTTAAGTTACAAAGAATTTTTAGTGACCATATCAATCAATTTCTGTCTCTTCATTTTCATCCTATTGACCCAAATGTACTGAGAAGGTGACTACACTCTCTTCAGCACATTTATTGCTTTAAAAACAATTCTTAATCATGAAATTTGTTATTTTATAAAGGGAGACACTATATAGTGCAGCGGGGAGTGTGCTGGATTTTAAATCAGAGAACCTGAGTTCAAATTCTAATCTGGTCTTCTAGTGCCTACGTGGCTTTGACTAAGTTCCTTTTCTGCTTTAGACCTCAGTTTCCTCATCTGTAAAATAAGAAGGTTGGCCTAGATCAGATTTAAAGTCCCTTTTAACTCTATATCTGTGATCTACTCTTTCTGCTTGAAAAGGAAAATAACTTATGGCAAACCTGCTGCTAGTCTGCTAAGATTTTTGTTATAGAACACTTGGCTATTTGAAAGAAAATATTCTAGGGCAGCAAAGTGGCTCAGTGACTAAGGATCCAGACCAGAAACTGGAGGACCTGGATTCAAATCTAACCCCTGAAACTTCCTAGCTGTATATTTGTGGGCAAGTCACTTAACCTCAAATACCTAACCCGAATACTCTTGTTTCTGAGACAGAAGGTAACCTTTTTTTTTTTTTAAAGAAAGAAAAGAAAAAGAAAAGAACACCTGGGAAGTTTTGAATAGGACAAATCTAGCAGGTGAAGTATTTGGGAGTTTGGAGTTTTATTTTGTGTGCATGTGTATGTGTTTTAAATTAAAAAAAATATTTTTTTCTTGTTATATATAAAGTAAAGGCTATGATGATACTAACTCCTCTGCACAGACTGGTAAGAGATGACTAACAAAATTACTTGGGAATATAGATTGCTCTATAAATACTTAATACAGATTCTTTTCTAGACTCCAAGGGAATAAAGTTAATATGCTACCTATTTGCTCTACTTGAAATTTATGTGGCTTCTGAAGTTTCTGGTTTCTTTTTTTTCTGGTATTTATGCTGCCAGCTAATAATGGTACCCATTTTATTTTTTAAACTCTTACCTTCCATCTTGGAGTCAATATGGTGTATTGGCTCCAAGGCAGAAGAGTGGTAAGGGTAGGCAATGGGGGTCAAGAGACTTGCCCAGGGTAACACAGCTGGGAAGTGTCTGAGGTCAGATTTGAACCCAGGACCTCCCATCTCTAGGCCTGGCTCTTAATCCACTGAGCTACCCGGCTGCCCCTATGATACCCATTTTTTAACCCTTTACCTTCTATCTAAGTATCAATTCAAAGCAGAAGATCAGCAAGGGCTAGGCAATGGGGGGTTAAGTTACTTGCCCAAGGTCATACAACTAGGATGTGCCTGAGGCCAGATGTGAACCCTGGACTCCTGACTCCAGGTCTAACACTCTACCCACTATGCTACCCAGCTGCCCAAGTAGTACCCATTTTTGATTCTAGTGATGACCGCACTTGGGAAGTAGGCACGCTAGGTATAGGCTCCCAGTGGGCACTAAAGGGCATTCAATTAGGAGTCAGGAAACCTGGCATCTGGTCCAGACCCTACCACTAGCTAGATACATGATCTCAAGCAAGCAGTTAACTATATCTGACCCACTTCTTCCTGGGCATCTAAAATGTTGCAAATTAACACTTGCCTGGACTTTCTCCCAGAGTTTTAAGTCCCAAATGAGAGGATGTCTATCAAATTATTTGAAAAATATAAAATACTATATAAATGTCAGTTTATATAAAATCAGATCTATATAAAGTCAGATATAAAAATGTCAATTTTCATCATTATCACTGTTATAACACAGTATTCAATTTATTCTAATATTTTTTTTTCCAAATCCAAATTCATTGCCTCTAAGTGATAGAGAAAATCAAGCCATGAAAGGAAAAAAGACTATAAATAAGTTTTTAATAGTGCCTAAATAGAATTGGTATTTCCACGATCAAATCTGTTTTTGTAGATCTGTTAGCCAGAAAGTTTCCTTGGGTACCTTTAGAGTCAGTAGAATTCAAAATCTAAATATAGGGAGGTCTTAACCTGGTATCTATAAGGTTTTTTTTAAAATGATAATTGCACTTCTCTATAATAGATTTCCTTTGAAATCCTAGGAGTTTTATTTTATGCATTTGAATCATATTCTGAGGAAGGATCCACAGACTTCACCAAAATTTCAAAGGTGCCTATGACACCAAAACGAGACAAAGATTTCTGTTTAGATTGCCACTGAAGATAGAAGATGAAAAGAATACCTAGTTTCAAAATTCTAGGGAGCAGTATTTTCCAGGACCTACCAAAACCTTAAGCAGGAATGGACAAATCACTGCCCTAGGACGTCAATGTTGGGGTGGTGTATATTAATTGCTAAATATGGAATGAGAAGAACTGAATACAAATTTCATCCCTGCCATTTCTTACCTGATTGGTCTAAGGAAAGGCTTCATCACTGAGTGCCTCAATTTCTTCATCTATAAAATGAGGGTCCTAGATTAGATAATCCCTGAGGTCCCTTCTATATAAATATCCCATGCTTTTAGGACAACTTCAAAAGCTTCATTGAATGACCTTAAAGCTAACATGAGGGAATATGCCATTTGAATTGTGCTAATAACTAACAATCATAAAAGATTTCACAAATAACAATATCAACATCTGTCAACTCTAGACAGTATAATGAATGAACTGGATATTGACAATTTAAAAAACTTATTTAAGTTGTTTTTTAACGATCCTAACAAATTCTAGCTCTGGTCTTCTAACGGCATACTTCCTGCCATGTTCCAGTGATACTGGCTTCCTTCCTTCATTCTCCATGAATAAGATCTTTTCTCTTGTTGTCTTTCATGTTTGGAATGCTCTCCCTCTTCATCTCTATTTCCTGACCTTTGGTTTCTTTTAAGGCTCAACTAAAATCTCATCTTTGAGAGGAAGCCTTTCCCAATTCCTCCTAATTCTAATGCCTTCCCTTTGTTGAGTATTTCCTATTCATCTTACTTATCTTCTTGTACTTGTTTGTTTGCATGTTATTGCCCCCAACCCAATTAGATTGTGAGCCCCTTGAAGACAATGATTTTTCATTTGCTTCTTTTGGTATCTCCATTGCTTGGCACAATGCCTGGCACAAAGAATATGTTTAATCAATATTTATGAGCTATCTGTGGCTAGTGTGGCCACTCTAGTAATTGGAGTTTTAGGCCATTACTGGCAGATTTAAAGACCTGGAAAGTCAGAGGAAGACCAGAGATGGGTATGTCACTACCCTACTTAAAAATCCGTATTGTCTGGAGAATAAAATACAAAATCTTCGCTTAAGCATTTAAAAACCTTTATAATTTGACTTCCTTTGTAGACTTTTTCAGTCTGATTTTATATTTCTTCCCTCATTACTCTTGGTTTCAGGCAAATTGACCTGCTAGCAATTTTCAATAAAAGGCATTCATTGCCATTTTGGAATTGTTTATCCACATCTGGAATGAACTCACTCCTCATCTTCCTGTCATAGAATTTCTAGTTTTTTTTAAAGAACAATTCAAGAACTTCCTTTTGCCTGTGGGACCTTTGTTAATTCCCTTCAATTTTTGGCAGTTTCTATAATTGATGTTGTTGGATTTGCATGTCATTTTTATTTACATATATCTGTAATGTATACCCCTGATAGACTGTAGACTACTTGAGTGTAGGCATTATCTTAGCACAGAATTTTAGAGTAGGAAAGGATCTTGGTGACCCTCTAATCCAAACTATACCTGAACAAGAATCCTCACTAAAACATAGTCCATAGTCTTTGCCTGAACTCATTATCTCCTATAGCCCTAATTCTACTCTTATTTTTTTAAGGCTGAGTTATCCTATTTCACTCCAGATGGCAGAATAGAACCTAATCCCACTCCTGGTCAGCATGAGATATTTGACTTGTTCTGTTTCTAATTCAGCTTGGTTTGCCTCTCCCTAGGCAACTTAGCAGCTCCAGCTCCCATACCATTGTTGGTCGAGTGTGGACACCAAAACTACATATTTGACAACAGAACTCCCAAGTCATCCTACTTTGTTTTTTTTTTTTTCTAGAAAAAATTTTTTTCATAGTTACATGATTGATGTTCTTGCTCTCTCTCCTCCCACTCCCCTCCACCCCAGTAGCCAATGCACATTTCTACTGGTTTCTCCCTGTGTCATCAATCAAGACCAATTTCCATATTATTGATAATTATTCTAGGGTAGTCATAAAGAGTCTACATCCTAATCATGTCTACATCAACCCATGTGTTCAAGCAGTTGTTTTTCTTCTGTGTTTCCACGCCTGTAGTTCTTCCTCTGAATGTGGATAGTGTTCTTTTCCATAAATCCCTCAGAATTGTACTGGGTCATTGCATTGCTGCCTGTATAGAAGTCCATTACATTTGATTTTGCCACAGTGTATCAGCCTCTGTGTACAGTGTTCTTCTGGCTCTGCTCCTTTCACTCTGCATCAATTCCTGGAGGTCTTTCCAGTTCACATGGAATTCCTCCAGTTTATTATTCCTTTGATCACAATAGTATTCTATCACCAGCATATACCACAATTTGTTCAGCGATCCCCCAATTGAAGGGCATTCCCTCGTTTTCCAGTTTTTTGCCACCACAAAGAGCGTGGCCATAAATATTTTTTACAAGTCTTTCTCCCTATGACCTCTTTGGGGTACAAACCCAGCAGTGCTATGGCTGGATCGAAGGGCAGGAAGTCTTTGAACACCCTATGAGCATAGTTCCAAATTGGCATCCAGAATGGTTGGATCAGTTCACAACTCCACCAGCAATGCATTAATGTCCCAATTTTGCCACATCCCCTCCAACATTCATTACTCTCCCCTGCTGTCATTTTAGCCAATGTAGTAGGTGTGAGGTAGTACCTCAGAGTTGTTTTGATTTGCATTGCTCCAATTATTAGAGATTTAGAACACTTTCTCATGTGTTTATTGATAGTTTTGATTTCTTTATCTGAAAATTGCCCATTCATGTCCCTTGCCCATTTATTGATTGGAGAATGGCTTGTTTTTTGTACAATTGATTTAGCTCCTTGTATATTTGAGTAACTAGACCTCTGTCAGAGTTTTTGTTATAAAGGTTTTTTCCCAGTTTGTAATTTCCCTTCTGATTTTAGTTGCATTGTTTTTGTTTGTAAAAAACCTTTTTAATTTAATGTAATCGAAATTATTTATTTTACATTTTATAATTTTTTCTAACTCTTACTTGGTTTTAGAATCTTTCCTTTCCCAGAGATCTGACAAGTATACTATTCTGTGTTCACCTAATTTTCTTATACTTTCTTTCATTATATTCAAGTCATTCACCCATTCTGAATTTATCTTGGTGTAGGGTGTGAGATGTTGACCTAAACCTAATCTTTCACATATAGTGAATTTCAATTTTCCCGGCAGTTTTTGTCAAATAGTGGATTTTTGTCCCAAAAGTTGAATTCTTTGGGTTTATCATAGACTGTCTTGCTGACATTGCTTACCCCAAGTCTATTCCACGGATCCTCCCTTCTGTCTCTTAGCCAGTACCATATTCTTTTGATGACCGCTGCTCTATGGTATAGTTTAATATCTGGTACTGCTAGGCCACCTTCTTTCACATTCTTTTCATTATTTCCCTTGATATTCTTGATCTTTTGTTCTTCCAAATGAATTTTGTTATAATTTTTTCTAATTCTATAAAAATGTTTTTTGGTAGTTTGATAGGTATGGCATTAAATAAGTAAATTAATTTGGGTAGAATGGTCATTTTTATTATGTTAGCTCATCCTACCCATGAGCAATCAATGTTTTTCCAGTTGTTTAGATCTAGTTTTAATTATTTGGAAAGTGTTTTGTAGTTGTGTTCATATAATTTCTGTGGTGTTTTTTTTGGTAGATAGATCCCTAAGTATTTTATATTGTCTAGGGTGAATTTAAATGGTGTTTCTCTTTCTAAGTCTTGCTGCTGTGATGTTTTGGAAATATATAGAAATGCTGATGATTTATGTGCATTTATTTTGTATCTTGCAACTTTGCTAAAGTTGTTGATTATTTCTATTAACTTTTTAGTTGATTCTCTAGGGTTTTTTTAAGTAGACCATCATGTCATCTGCAAAGAGTGATAGCTTAGTCCTCTCATTGCCTATATTAATACCTTCAATTTCTTTTTCTTCTCTAATTACTACTGCTAGTGTTTCTAGTACAATGTTAAATAATAGAGGAGATAATGGGCATCCTTGTTTCACTCCTGATCTTATTGGAAAGGATTCTAATTTATCCCCATTGCATATGATACTTGTTGATCATTTTAGATATATACTGTTTATTATTTTTAGGAAATATCCTTCTATTCCTATAGTTTCTAGTCTTTTCAATAGGAATGGGTGTTGTATTTTGTCAAAGGCTTTTTCAGGATCTATTGAGATAATAGTGATTTTTGATTGTTAGATTGTTGATATGGTCAATTATGTGGATGGTTTCCTTAAGGTTGAACCATCCTTGCATTCCTGGTATAAATCCCACCTGATCATGATGGATAACCCTCTTGATGTAAGGCTCTCCATTATTATTACATTGATCACTTGCTGGAGTCTTTTTGCTAGTATTCTATTTAAGATTTTTGCATCTATCTTCATTAGGGAGACTGGTCTGTAGTTTTCTTTCTCTGTTTTTGGTCTGCCTGGCTTTGGAATCAGTACCATATTTGTGTCATAAAAGGAATTTGGTAGGACTCCTTCTTTGCTTATTATGTCAAATAATTTGTATAGTATTGTGATTAGTTGTTCTTTGAATGTTTGATAGAATTCACTTGTGAATCCATCAGGCCCTGGTGATTTTTTCTGAGGGAGCTCTTTGAAGTCTTGTTCAATTTCTTTTTCTGATATGGGATTATTTAGGTATTCTATTTTTTCTGCTGTTAATCTAGGCAATTAATATTTTTGTAAGTATTCATCCATATCACCTAAATTGCTATATTCATTGCCATTATAATTGGGCAAAATAGTTTTTAATGATTGTCTTAATTTCCTCTTCATTAGAGGTGAGGTCTCTCTTTTTATCTTTGATACTGTTAATTTGGTTTACTTCTTTCCTTTTTTGTTAGATTTACCAGTGCTTTGTCTATTTTACCTGTTTTTTTTCAAAATACCAGCTTCTAGTCTTATTTATTAATTCAACAATTCTTTTACTTTTGATTTTATTAATTTCTCCTTTCCCCTTAGAACTGCTTTGGCTACATCCCACAAGTTTTGGTAAGAAGTCTCATCATTGTCATTTTCTTCAGTGAAATTATTAATTGTTTCTATGATTTGCTCTTTCACTAATTTATTTTGGAGAATCATATTATTTAATTTCCAATTATTTTTTGGTTTGACTCTCCATGTATTCTTACTAATACCTATTTTTATTGCATTATGATCTGATAAGGTTGCATTTATTATTTCTGCTTTTTTGTGTTTGCCATGTTTCTATGCCCTAGTACCATTCTACTTTTGGATGGCTCTAATCATTAGGAAATTGGTTTGTCTGTTTTTGCCTAAATCTATTCCTTTTTGACTTCCATCAATTATTTCTAGTTTTCATCTGGGATCAAAAAGTCTAATACTTCATTTTGTCTTTCAAGGATTTGAATACTGTTATCACATTGGATCTTCCTTCCATTCTAGCCTCCTTTAGTCCCAGCTACACATCTCAAGTTCCTTCAGCCATTTTCTGTATGGCATAGGCTCAAGGGCCTTCACTATCCAAGTTGGCCTCTCCTAAGTACACTGTGTCATGTCAGAAAATTAGGTAAAACTGAGAGACAAGTTCTGAGTATGATCAATGTATTAGTTTGGCTGGCAATAACCAATAAATTGGGTCAATGACTTTTCTCAATGACCCATGATATAGTGCCAGGCCACTCAGAAGGGTGTTTTATAGCAATTAGCAAGATTACCATGTAAAATTAAGAGCATGTCATCTTCTGAGTGGCCTGGCACTATACCATGGTAATCCTGATTAGTAGGCATTTTAAGGAAGAGGTAGATTAAGAATCACCTCAGCTCCTCTGCATTACTTCCTCCAGGGAAGATGGAAGTAATCCTTAGGTGACAGGGCATCTAGATGGCATCTAGTAGTAGATATAATGTGGTTCTGGTGTCAGGAAGATCTAAGTTCAAATTCAACCTCAGTTACTTCCAAGCTATGTGACCCTGGGCAAGTCACTTAACCCTGTTTGCCTCTATTCCTCATACGTAAAATGAGCTGGAGAAGGAAATGGCAAAACACTCCAGTATCTTTGCTAAGAAAACCCAAAATGGTGGCATGAAGAGTCAAACTACAACAAAATATAACTACTGGCACCTTACAATAAGGAAAAATTGTCTTATTAATATGAAATAATTTCATTAAAGCCAAACAGAGTAGTTCATTACTAAGGCAATATGTTTAGATATGATGGAAACCAACCAATGAACCATGCCATGCAAGCACTTATTTAATGTTCCTTAACTGGCTGACAATCAGTAATTTCTTGGGAAGATCTTGAAGACAAAAACTCCACAAAGCTTTGCATGTGATCACTCCATGTAGCTGATGTTTTTGAGGGAACATATTCAGCTCTGCTCTTGGAAATATTGTCACACATTACCACCAAATGCATTTGCCATCTGTACTGTTCTAGGCTAGGCATCAGGCTATGGGCAATTATAGCTCATCATGCTGGGGTGCTTTATCCTGTGATGGGATTGAGTAGAATACTAAAACAACGATTCCTAAACAGCTTCAGAGATTACTGGGCAAGAAGTGAGCAGTTATAAGGAAATACTTCAAGATCTCAGCACTCACATGGCCTTTTTAGAGGTGGACACGGGAGAGGGGAGTTCAAGACAATTGTATTGATTGTAAAAAGAGTCATTGACTTGATCAGGGAAGGATACATTGAAATTCAATCTGAAGAAGGATTTGTTTCCTTTTGTTTACTTTCCATACACAAAATTGGGATCCAGGGTCTTGTGGTAACCCATTCAAGACTTTCTCATTGGGTCCATCTTAGTTTATGTGTGGATTCCTAAAGTTAAGCCAGAAAAGAGAGATGAAGACTAAACTAGAGGTCACTAATGTAAGGAACTAGATCCCTGGCACAGAGGAGGGAGGTTGGATACGGGGAAGGGATGAAGAGCAGGACCTCTCTTGGTGGTACTGTCAATAGAAGACTTGGGTTCAGGAAGACCTGGATGTATAGATCTCCTATCATACCTTTGATGAATGCAGTCTAAGTTTCATTTTCTGGAAAGTGGGGATAATAATAACCTCTACCCCACAGGATTGATGAGAAAATCAAATGAGATAATGTATATCAAGAACTTTGCAAACATTAAAACTATATAAAATGTAGCTATTTTCACTATTTCATCACTTTCATCTTTCAGCCTAATAGATCAGATGGCATTCCAGCTGATCCCTCCAAGGCTTGAAGTCCTCCTAACTTGGCTTTTCTCCCATTCTTTAGACCAGTGAAGGACAAACTTTTTAAAGAGGGGGCCAAACAAAAGGAAATGCTCATCTGTTAGTGTGTTTCTAAAGCAACTCTTTCAAAGTTTCATCAAATTGTATCCTACTCATTGTATTCATCAGATTAGGAATAATGTTGTGTGGCCAGATAGAACATTTCAGGGGGCCACATCTGGCCCGAGGGCCGTAGTTTGCCCATCACTGGTCTAGACATAAGAAACTGACCAGAATGAAGAATCATATTTTTAGTTGACATAATTTTTAGCCTTCAAACACTTCCTATTTGTGTGACCCTGGGCAAATCACTTCACCCCCATTACCTAGCCCTTAGCACTCTTCTGCCTTGGAACTAATACATAGTACTGATCCTAAGATGGAAGGTGAGGGTTAAAAAAAAACCCAACAATTTAAAATGTCTTAAGAATCAAGGAAGATCCACATGACACTAATGGTAGCATATAGATATGAATTTAATATGTAATATATGTGATAATGGTTACAGAATATAAGTTTGGTGACTGATTTATCACAACATATGTCAGAGTACATAAAGCAATGGCAAACAAAAGAGGAAGGCACAAATGAATGGCCCTGCAGTAGATGGTCATCGGATAAATGCCTAATGACAAGTTTCCATGTCCTTCACAGGACATGGACTATATGAACCAAAAGCAAAGTCAAGTCAAGAGTTTAGGAAAAGAGCAAATTTGGGGCCATCCCTCTCCCTAAGTCCTGCTTTTGAGGAGGGGGAAATGCCCCTTTAGCCTTATCGGGATGGCTCGGTTGGACTGTTCGGAGCCACTGTCAAATTCTCGGACACTCCATTCTGCCTTTGTCCATGTGACTTTGAACTTGTCCCTTTGTAGTAATAAAGATTTGTAAAATGGACCATTTTCTCATCCAGACTGCTAGTTCCCATCCACTAGCTCTGTTTCTCTTTGGCAGAACAAGGACGTTTTGGGGCAGAAAGGAGAAACTTCAAGGAAGAGAGATGGTTAGATACCCCTTCAAGGAACTCATCTAAATTGAGCATGCACGTGGGGGGAATATATTGTAGTTTGCTGAGTAAAAATTAGAGAGTAAATGGATTAACATCAAAAAAAGAAAAAGAGAATTTCTAAGGGGTTTTGTTAGGGTTGGGATTTTTTGGGGGGGATATTTTTTTCTCTTAAAATCTTAGGCAGGCTTCCACTCTGTTTCAAGAACATTACCTTAGATGGAACTCTAGATGTCTTATGGGTCAACCCCTTTGGCAGGCCTCCTGGGGAAGGAAGATGGGCTTACCGCAGACTGATGCAGCAACAGCTCCAGGAGGGATGATTGAAGGAAAAAGGTGAGGGAGGCTCTCTCCACGTGCAACCATGTGACCATACCTCTCAGGGGGTTGTTGAATTTCACTATGATCCCCAGGCAGGAACCCTCAAAGAGTTAGCAGGCTCTTGGGGTTCAGACTCCTTGGGTCACGGAAACTTTCCAGCCTCTCTCCCCCAACCCAGCCGCCTGCCTCCCAGCCCACTCCAGACCAACAGGAAGGAACACCTGGCCTCCAGCTGTTCTTATCTGCAATCAGAAGGCTGCCCAGGGTTAAAAAGCATCTCCCTTCCAGCCACTTTTCCATCATTCTGTGAACTGTGAAGAGTACCGATTATTAAGAAGCAAGTGCCTTCCAAACAATTGGAAAAGTGACAGCAGGCAGACATTGGGGCTTTGTATAAATCAGGGTCTGATGGCTCGCTCAAAATTGTTTCCTAGCCATTAGGAGGATTTTTTTTCCCTTGGTGATTTGTAAAAACTTAGCAAGCAACTTTGATTCATCTTAATGGATGGTGGACACATATGTGTGGCACACCTCTGCCTAGTTCACCCCATCTGCTCCGAGTGGGGGGCAGCCACATGCAGCTAGACAGGGCATTTTTATGGAAGGAAGTTCTTTCTCTGAAACATTCTTGGTCAATAAGATGATCAAATGTCATACAAGCCATAGCTTAATGATGAAATCAGTGCTCTTTAAGATTCTTTAAATTAAAAAAAATGCAGCCTGGCCAGATTAAGTATGCAGGGGGAGGAAGAGAGAACAAGAATCTGTCCGTCACGGTCATCATAGCACTGAGTAGAGGATGAGGGATAGAAGAGAAGTGAAAAGGATTGTACTGGAATGTGTCTGGCTCCCAGAAGCAGGCCAGCTCCGGTGCCTTGAAGCCAGAAGGTTTTAGTTAGCCTAAACAAGGGGTGACATCACAATCCAGGTCAGATTGCTTCAAAATTGGCTCAAGAATTAAGTTGGCGGGGGAGGGGGGTGATTCTGTGGCCGTTTTGATTTTATCGGTGGCATGGAAATGGATGGACTTACTTGTGTGTCTATGAGATACAAGCTCTAACTTCACAGAAATTAGAAAATAAATAAAAGATGTGGAGAGGTTTAATGGGTCCTGAATAATGTGAGTTGGAATCCAGGGACTCTTAACCTAAGAGAAATTGCCTTTGTACATCACAGTTTGTCCACTGCCATCTGCATGGCAGCCTTGATTTTTGCATACAATGAATTTATTTGGGAGAAAGACAGAAGGAGAAACTATGTAAAAAAGAAATCTTCTCACCAAGGCTGAGGTTTTGCAATTGATGCAGCCCTGTCTAGCCAGGAGATGACTGTGAGGGAAGAAAGAGGCCCTGAACTTCATTTCTAGCTTCATTTTGCTCTTTTTTGGCAGCGCTTTGGCTAAATTACCTTGGCTTCTCTGAAAATAGAACTCCCACTTTACAAGATTTCCATCTGGGAGCTCATTTAGGAGGCAAAGACAGAAAGAGTGTGCTTCTATGTGTCCACTCATGAATATGTCCATGTGTACTTTTGGCAAAGAAGAGAGAACAACATAACCTGGATTTTACTTCCCAATTGTTGTTCTATTTCTTTGTCCCAGCCCTGCCTCAGCTCTTGTTCTGACCCAACACTAATCCATAGCAAACCCAGCTAATAAAAGGCCAGATTTCCTGGGCTAGTCTCCATTTATTTTTTTCTCCAGGATGAGAAACATGTTCCCCACTTCTATTGACCCCTTTGGGGTTCCTGTACCATCCACAACCTCGCACAGCCCAAGCCAACTTACAGCAGCGACTTACATTTTCACAAGGAAGGAAAATGGAAGCATCACCATGCTGCCCTGTCTTTAACTTTCCTACTTTCCCAGGCAATTTGCTCCAGGGAAAAGGGGGGGGGGGTTGGGGAAAGATGCAAGACTATTACATTTTTTAAAATTCTGGAGTGATTAACCCAATTCTTTCTGTTCTCCAGAAATAGAAATTATTTTCATGATGCCTCTATGGAAACCGCTGGCAACACAAGGTTGTTTTTTTTTTAACTTTTTGTCTGATTCTTTAAATAAAAGATTCTCATATAAATTTCTTCAGAGATTTCAAAGTATTTAGTTTTTCCAATTTGACTTCCAGCATTTTTTTCTTTTGTTTGTTGGCTTTTCCTTCATTTATTAGAAGGATGTCTGTATGCTATTAAAAACACTACCAACTTTAATGGGGGGGGTAGTGTTTGCTGAAAAGAGCAGGCTTGATAGACTTTGCAACAAACTTCCTGTCAGTGCCTTGTTCCCCTGCTAATACAGCTTATGAAAAAAGCTAATGGTTCTTACCCTTTTCCCTGATAATTCTACTCCATCATCCAAAGCTATCTTCTATGCTAAGATCACCCAACTTCTGCCTGTGGGACCCCAAACAGAAGCAGAAAAGACTGACAAGTCAGGTCTACAGAAATTCAACTATCAGACATTTGGTATGATCTAGATGAAACACGTGCATTTTTGGTTGAATCATTTTCCCCATTTTTATGAACATTTTGACACCATTAAAGTTGGTATCCAAGTCTCCTCAATTTTTTTTCAGACCTCTGGTTGCCAAAGAGGGTCCCATTTTCCCTGACCCTCACCATGAAGGCCTGAGCCCCGTCATCCCAAAATAAAATTGACAAATTATCACTTCTATCAATTCAATCTTAGCTCCATAATTAAATTGGTGGGAGCTTCTGTGGACATTTCACTTTAATCAGAGGCATGGGAATGGAGGGACTAACTTGTATGCTTATTAGGTAAAAGCTCTAATTTTACAGAAATTGGAAAATAAAATTTTTGGGGGGTTGTTTTGGCTGTATTGACAGCAACTCTAGAAAATGGGAGCCAATAAGTCTTTCTTGGAGTTTTCTTTTCCTGTGGCTGGTCTACACTACCCACTAGACAAGAAATTGTTCAAACCTGGGCTTCACATTCTCTTTCCAAGTTCATTTTTTTAAGCCACTGAATTAAAAAAAAATCCTGGCTGCCTGAGCTGTTGGGAGAAAATGCCATCCAAATTGTGACACCAGGAAAAAAGATTTCATGGACTGACACCATGGTCTGGACACAGTGTCATTTTCCATTATGTGATGGATTGATTGTTGTCTGAAGTTGAGTACCTGACCGAGAAGGACAGATTCTAGCAGATACGGAGGAAGCTGTAGGCAGTGATTTTTGGTTAGTTTAGGCACTTCACCCCTCCATTTTGCCATTTGCTAGATGCCAACCAAGTTTCAGCAGGAGAGATGAAGTATCCTGTGAAAATTCTGCAGGAGGTAGGGTTGGATTAGGATTAGCATTAGCTTTGCCTTAATGAACAAGGTGATATTATAACAATCCTTCTATTTTCCTTAAGGAAAAAAAAAAAACTACAGAGTAATAATTTTATGAGAATAGAGGCCTGAGATAATAACAGAAACAAATAGAAAAAAAAGGAGGGGAAAGGGGAAATTGATTTCTGGAAACTAAGCAATTTATTCTTTTTGCTTTAAGTGTGACATATGCTTTATTCCTACTGCTAGCATCAGAACGCTTCTCCTCTGAGGGAGATCCACCATCCAAACCTCAGCTTCCCACACAAGTTTGTTCAACGACATGGTTCAATGTGCTCAGAATTCCAGATTCATTTTTATGTCACAATAGTTTTGAAGAAAGATTATTTTGGCACATCTACTACAGGGGGAAGAAATAGAATAAGGTTGTTTACCATACTAAAATAGACTATTAGGAGTACAAACATACCACAAAATACCTTGGTACCATTAGTTAAGGACTATGTCAGGCATCTTGGGGACATGTATGGTTACTGTGATTATGAGTTCTCTAGTGCTGGGAGCAGAAACTAGGGAAAGATTTGGGTTGCTAAGAGACCACACTGTTTTGGAAAATACTGACTACTTCATCTCTCTCTAGCTCTAAGGAGAGTCAAAGTAACTTTTCCTAACAAAAATAAGGGTGGTTCAAAGATCATGCCATTTTTTACTAAGTGAGCATGATGGGTAATGGGTTGTAGGTATATATTTTAGGGAAATATGCATATTTCATAATTTTTAAACACCTTCTCCCCTTTTTCTAGGTGTAGAACAATTGGCCGACATTAAATATGCCGTAAAAATATTCAGTTCGGGGTTGGGGGAGGGAGATGACTGGGAGAGAAGAGAGTACATCAGATCTTTATCTTTCCTTAAAGGATAAACTGTGATTATCACTGTTCTTATTTGTTCATGGTCTCAGACATTGTTAGCATAAAGGTTGGCCACCTCAAGGACTTGGATCTGGAATAATTGTTACAGAAAGAACACTATCCCCTTCTCCCTATCTACATAATTTCTCATTTTATTGGTTGAATCATCACAAGTTGGTTCTGCATTCTGCCCCTGTCATTCCTTTAACAATGAGTTTGAATACAAGTGGGCTTTATTTTGCACAAATTGATGTTAGGAGTTTTGGAAATTTTAGCCTTCTGATGTACAGAAGGTAATTTGAAAAAAAATCACATTTTGAGCCAAGACCTTGGACTAAAAAAAGACTGCACTGTTACGATTGGACTGCTGTTTGTATAGTATAATCTAGTATTTTCTTTCTAAGGGAAGAAGATTACAGAACTCTATTAGGCTGTTTTTATACATAAATGATTGAAAATAGCATTTTTAACTTTTAGTTTACATGAAGATACTCAAGAAATATCCAAAATTTTATGGAGTATCTTTTAAAAAAAACCCAAAATACTTTTTCTCTTAGAAACAATACTGTGTATTGCTTCTAAGACAGAATAGCTGTAAGAATTAGCCAATGGGAATTAAATAATTTGCCTGGAGTCACATAGTTAGGAAGTATCTGAAGCCAGATTTGAATCCAAGTCTTTCAGTCTCTAGGCTAGGCTTTTAATCTACAAAACCACCTAGTTGCTCCCAAGAGCAATTTAAAAAATTTAAAACCTATCATCAAAGAAGAAACCTTCTCTATGAATACAGATCAATACTTGTTTGGTGATTTGCATTCTATGAGAGTTGATTGGCCACCTTTGCTGTATGTGTTTGGAGCAAGACTTGAACCCAGGTCTTCCAGATTCCAAGGTCAGCTCTATAAGCCACTGTATTATGTTGTCTTTCAATAACTCATGTAATATCTGCTTAAGAAAATAAAGAGTGGCCTACTTTCCAAGATCTCTGCCACTTCCTGGACAGCCATGCTGGTTCAGAAACCACCAAAGAAGTAATGGCATTCTTATCCCTTCTGGGTCATGATAACAACAAAAAAACAACTACAAATAAAATCAATTTAAGTCCTTAACTAGCTTTACAGAATTAGGACCATTGTCAGCCCAATTTGGAATCATCTAGTTGTGTTATTTAGACCAGATTTACCCACATCCTTCATTAGAGTTGATTCTCCTCCTCTCCCCTTGCTTTAGTTTTGACCAGGGGAACCTTTTCAGGGCATTTCGGTGACTGATCTGTTTGGATCCTGAAGCTGTTATGTCCTATTCATACAAGAAGAGAAGAGGCTGGATGACCACCTTCAAGAATATAGTGGAGAGGATTCTCATGCAGGTCTGGACTGGACTGGACAGTCTTTGTGGGTGTCTTCCAATTCTGAGATTTTATGACAGTGCAAGTGGGAACATGGATCAAATTCGAGTATATCCAAAACAATGTAGGGAAAAACATCTTAGCAACACCACTTGGGATGATTTGGTGATCTTCGGGGTAGGGCTACTCTGGAAAACTTTAGGTTATTGGGGGGGGGGGAAGAGAGGTTGCTATGGGGGGAAAAGGACTCCCAAGATGCCTTTCTCATTGCTACTTGATCAGTTCCTGATAAAACTCCGACCGAATGAATCGTGGCAGAGAATCCTTCTCCATCAGGGCATGGATCCTCTTTTGGGCCATATCAAAGCTGCTTGGTGAAGGTTCCACCAGGTTCTTCATGGTCAAGGCTTTAGTGAAATGGTCGATATTCACCTATAGGCAAGGACACAGAGAGGGAAACTTCAGGTTTTTTCACAGCTTATCTGGAGAGGGGGAAATATCACATGAAACAGATGGTTTAGGGCAGTGATTCCCAAAGTGGGTGTTACTGCCCCCTGGTGGGTGCTGCAGCGATCCAGGGAAGCGGTGATGGCCACATTTTTATTGTAATATATTCTATTCTGAGTTCAATAAATAGTTTCATAATTTCCAGGGGGCACTAAGTAATATTTTCTCTGGAAAGGGGGCAGCAGGCCAAAAAAGTTTGGGAACCACTGGTTTAGGGGAAGGAGAATAGGATGTTAATTTAAATTTTAGATTTTAAATTTTTTAGATTTTAGTTTTAATTGAAGATCCTCAGATCATTAAATGTGAAGTCATGATCTTTCTCCCTGAAATACTACCCTTCATAACTTTTCTATTTCTTTCAAGGGTGTCACCATTCCTCTGGATATCAAAATCTCAAGAACTATTCCTTGCTCATCATCACTCTTTCTCTTTACCCATCAGTTGCCCCTAGGCCCATTGATTTTTGCCTCCCCAAACATTCTCCCTCCTTTGTTCCTTTTTATTCATTCACAGGGCTACTGCCTTAGGACAGAGTCTCCCCACACCTCACTTGGTTTTTCTCCCTGCTTCTTATCTCCTGTCTACCCTCCACATTACTACCAAAGAGATATCCCAATCATGGTACTGCACTGCTGAAGAAGCTTTAGTGACTCTCTACTGCCTTAAGAGAGCCATAATATTAAGTCTCTCCAGGGTTGGCAGAAGTTTCATACTGTGTACGGGTTTTGGGATAAAGATAAAAAACATAATTCCTCTGTTGGCATGTAATGATGATCATAGTCTGGTTCCAGTCTATTTTTATTTCACTCTTTTATCTTCCATCTTAGAATTAATACTGTGTATTGGTTTGTGTATTGGTTCCAAGTCAGAAGACTGGTAAGGGCTAGGCAATGGGGGTTAAGTGACTTGCCCAAGGTCAAACAGCTAGAAAATGTCTGAGGTCACATTTGAACTCAGAGACTCTTGCCTCTAAGTCTGACTTTCAAATCAGCCACCTAGCTGCCCCCAGTCCAATCTATTCTGGTAAGACTTATTCTACGTGCTTCTTTTCTCATAAATTCTAAGTTTCAGCCAAATTGTCTTCCTTACTGTCTCCTGTATACAAACAATATTTCATCTCCTACCTATGTGCATTTGCATGGCCTATTTAGCTATCTTCCTTGGCCAGAATATTCTGCCTCTTTCCTTTATCACCATTTTGGAATTCATAGTGCCCTTCAAGGCTCAGTTCAGGTGTTTTCTCCTATACAAAACATTTTTTTATTCCCTCCATCTCCCAATTATTAGTATTTTCTGCCTTCTTTAACTACTTTGTACTAGTTTTGCATGTTTTTTGGATTTATTCCACTGTGTTTTGAACACTGCAAATTTGATAATAGCTAATATTTGTATGGCACTTACTTTTGCCACACACTGTGCTTAGACCTTGACAAATATTATCTCATTCGATCCTCACGATAATCCTAAGAGGTAGGCAATATTATTATTATTATTATTATTATTATTATCCCCATTTTATAACTGAGGAAGCAGGCAAAGAGAGATTAAGTGATTTGCCCAGCTAATAAATATCTGCATGGCTGGATTTGAACTCTGGTCTTCCTGTCTCCAGGGTCAGTGCTCTATTCACTGCCTCATGTAGGCATAATAAGCCTCTTCTTTGCCTACTTCCTGAGAGTTGGGATCATATACTTTTCCTCCTTGTATACCAAGGTCAGCACAGAATTTGGTATTTAATAAATGCTCAATGCATTGAAGTGATTTAGAGACAGAGGATTTGGGTTCGAGAGTTCTGATATTTATGAGTCGTGCCTCCTTCTTCATCTGCAAGATGATGGAGGTAAAAATGTTTATATCATTAAAGACAGTGCAGGGGAGCACAAACACCAGTGCTGGCCTGGAGTGTTCAACTCCTTTCCTCCAACAGAAGCAGCTCGGTGTTGTGCTTTGGCCAAGAAGACTCATATTCCTGAGTTCAAATCTAGCCCCATTCACTTCCTAGCTGTGTGATCCTGGGCAAGTCACTTAACCCTCTTTGCCTTGGTTTCCTCATCTGTAGAATGAGTTGAAGAAGGAAATGGCAAGTCCCTCCAGTATCTTTGCCAAGAAAAACCCCAAATAGGGTCACAAAGAATCTGAAACAATTAAACAACACAACCTTCCTCTCACATTGACTAACTAGGTGATGGTGGGCAAGTCACCGACTATCTCCTAGCTTCCATTTTCTCAGCTATAAAGTGAAGATAAAAATAGCTCCTGCCAGGTGTCTGCAGGGCTCAAAGGAGGGAGCAGATGAGCTAAGCTTGGGAAAATGTGAACAATGTCAGTTCTTGCTATTACCTGCTTCACAGGGTTGTTTGTGAAGAAAGCATCTGGTAACCTTTGAAGCAAGACAGAAAAGAGGACTGTTTGGGCAGCCCTAGATCTATTGGGGCAGGAGAGAGGGAAAAGAGGAGGTGGTGGTGAGTGCAAATGGACAGGAAAACCTGGTAGGACAAGACCTTCCCAATTCAAATAAGGAATCATTCTTAGAGCAGTAATATTAATAGTTAACATTTATAGAGTGCTTTCTGTGCTTTACAATTTTTATCTCATTTGATCCTCACAATGACCAGGTGCTGTGATTAATCCCACTTTACAGATGAGGAAACTGAGGCAAACAGAGGTTAATTGACTTGCTAGGAAGTGACTGAGGCTAGATTTGAACTCCTGCCTTCCTGACCCCAGGTCCATCAGTCTATCCATTAAGCTACCTAGCCACCCTGGGAAATGGCAGCTCTGCCAGCTGAGGTATAACTTGTAGGATTCTTCCACAGCATTTCATGGTTGAGCAATGGGCAGATGTTTGGTTCAATTGAAGCTTCAATAGTCTTTTTAGAGATAGGGACAGGATCTGTGGTCTCATTAGCCCAGAGAGCTCCCAGGTAAAGAAATTCCCTCCCTCCATCAGTGCAAGTCGTCCCTCCTCTGCTTAGGGCAATGGGTTGTTAAGAGACTTGCCCAGGGTCACACGGCCAGCAAATATCAGAGGAGACTCCAACCTCGGCTGGTACCGAGGATCCCACCGTGCCATGCCGGGTCTCCTAAAAAATCTATTAGACCAGATTCAAACTTCAAAAGCTGAAGTTAGCTGGTGGCTGGGCTGAATTGGAACACTAGGGGGCGCTGCAGGTCACGTATGTGATGCTCAGGCGTTCCTGCGGGCGAGAGCTCCGAAAGAGCCGCAGCGAGGCTTCGGAGCTCCAGTCCTAGGACAGACAGGCTCCGGCAGCCAAGACCAAACCCTAAGAGAAGAGATGGACGGGAGAGCCGCGCAGCACACCCGCCTTCACCCTGATCCTCAGCCCGGGACCGGCTCGTCAGGAACGTCTGTGAAATTGAATGGAATGAGCGAGCTGTCCTTAAGGTCCCTTCCAGGTCTTAACTCTCTGCCCTTCTCAAATCTCCATTCATTCTCCGATGCTGGAAGAACAGACCATCAGGCACTAACGATGTGACCCTGGACGAGTCACTTATTCTCAGCCTCAGTTTCTTCATCTATAAAATGGAAATAATAATACCACCTACCACATATGATTGTTGTGAGGATTAAATCGGAAAATACATATGTTTATATTACAAACTCTGCAAACCTTAAATAGACATATAATATTAATGTATTAATATTAATATAATATAAAATTAATAATAGCTAGCATTTATATATTGTATAACATATATACTGTAATATATACTGTATATATTATACAATATACATTGTATATATAATGTATATATAATAATATATAATGTATATATAATATATATAATGTATATATAATGTTAGCTATTCTTATTACTATTACCAGTCTTGGCAGACCATCCCCTATCGCTCTGTTCAATTCACCAAATAGTCCTTAAGTGCCTATTCGGCTCTCTTAGATGCTGGGAAAGATAGCACATTTTTATAAGATAAAGTATCCCTGACCTCCTGGAACTTAGAGTCTAGTAGGGTGACAAGAAATAGAAACAGCACACAAAATAATACAGAAGTGCTTTATAGAGGCACACAAGACAGGAAATGATCTGAGACTGATCCAAGAGGATTGATAGTGACAGTCAAGGAAGGCATCAGGGAAGGGGAGGCACTTGAATTGTTCTTTTAATGACCTTGTATTTAACAACTTTGTTATGCATACAAATATACATGTAGAGGGGGCAGCTAGGTGGCTCAGTGGATTGAGAGCCAGAACCAGAGATGGGAGGTCCTGGGTTCAAATTTGGTCTCTGACACTTCCTAGCCGTGTGACCCTGGGCAAGTCACTTAATTCCTATTGCTTGGCTGCCTTGGAACCAACACACAGTATTGATTCTAAGACAGAAAGTAAGTGTTTTAATTAAAAAACAAACAAGCAAAAGAAATATACATGTATGCATTTATTCACTTCATACTCAGGTTGTTTGTATTTGTACATGAACTTGGCTCCCCCGTGAGAATGTAAGTTCACTGCCAATAAGGACTTTTTCCTTCTTTGTAATTGTAGCCTCAAGCCTAGCACAATGCTTGGCACATAGTAGGTGCATAATAAATATTTACTGATTGACTAATTGTTATACTTGGCTCCCTCATGAAAATGTAAGTTCACAGCAAATAGGGACTTTTTCCTTCTTTGTATCTGTAGCCTCAAGCCTAACACAGTGACTGGCACATAGTAGGTGCATAATAAATGTTTAGTGATTGGCTAATTGTTGTACTTGGCTCTTCCATGAGAATACAAATTCAGTGCAAGTAGGGACTGTTTCCTTCTTTGTACCTGTAGCCTCAGCCCGGTGCATAGTAAGTGCTTTATAAAATACCTACTATGGGTAGGGTGACAGAGTTGAGACATGGCCAAGGTGGGTTTGGGAGATACAAAATAATCTAGATTATCTGGAATAGAGAGGGCACAGAAGAGGAGTAATGAGCTGAAGCTGAAAAGAGAGCCTGTCAGTGCTTCAGGCACCTCCAAGCTGGGTGAACCCAGACAAATTACTTAGCTTCTTGGACTCAGTTTCCCCTTTAGAAATATGGATAATACTAGCATCTACCTCACATGATAGCTATGAATATATAAAAGCTCTTTGCAAATCTTAAAGTGCTATATAGATGTCTTTTTTTAAGTTAGCTTACACTTACTAAAGGAAGAGAATACTGAACAAGTTTAATTTGAAACAAACAATCCTATATTTAGGGTTTTAGATTGTATTATTCGATTTATATTTATAGCATTTTGATCAATCAACAAGTAGGGACTTTCTATGCCCCTGTACTGGGTACTAGAGATACAAGGATAAAAATAAAACTTTCCCTCCCCTGGAGGAGTTATATTCTATCAAAGGAGACAACACATATACATACTAAGTAAATACAAAATAAATACAAGGTAAATGGCAGTTAGGAGGTGCAGTAGATAGAACACTAGCCCTGGAGTCAGGAGAACCCAAGTTCCAAATTGGCCTCAGACATTTACTACAGTTTGGCCTTGGACTAGTCAATTAACCCTATTTTCCTCAGTTTCCTCATCTGTAAAATGACCTGGAGAAGGAAATAGCAAATCACTCCAATATCCTTGCCAAGAAAACCCAAAATAGAATCAGAAAAACTCAGACACAATTAATGGACAAAAAAAGGCAGGGGGAGGCATCAATTAGTAGCTGGGAAGACCAGAAGAGGCCTCATCTAGAAAGTATTAATTTAGCTGAATTTTTGAAAATAAACAAAGGGTTGTAAGAGGTAGAAATAGAATGGCAATGTATTGGAGATATAAGGAACAACTAGGTCAAAGGTACAGTGAGATGGAGAAAGGAAGGAGAAAGAATAAGCATCTCCAAATGCTAAGCACTGTGCTAAGCATTTTTTAAAAACAAATTTTACATTTCAAACAAATTTAAATTAAATTTTAAATAAATTCCCCATTTTACAAATGAGGAAACTGAGGCAGGAAGTTAGTAGCTGAAACTTTAAGACTAATCTAGAAAACTAGCTGAGCTTCCTAATTGTGTAATTCCTAATCACCTCTCTAGGTTTCAGTTTCTTCTTCTGTAAAAGGGAGGGTTTGTATTAGATTACCTCTAAAGGCCATTCTTTCTCTTAATGCTATGATCCCAAGTCCACAGAGTACCCAAGGGTACACCACAACCCCCAAGGGTACAACGAGGGAAGGTGCTTAAGAGATCAGGTTCTGAAGTCCTAGCACTGACTACCAAAGCAGGATGTTATGCAACAGGCCTGAACCCATCTGGCAGCCCTATTTTGATTCCCAGTTGATCACTTCCTGCCTTGTATGCAAAGCAAGAGAGGACCACACTGAAGGGGTCTGTATGGCTGATGGAAAGCACCACTGGACAGCAGCAGAATCCACCAAGAATTCTTTCCTTATTCAATTTAGTTGTTTTTGAATTTCAACTCATTTACCTCTGCCCAAATAATCACCTCTCTCCCTTGCTCCTTGCTGCCCTCTCTCCCAGTGTTCAGTGCCCAAGTTTCTCTAACTTCCAGACTTTTGGGGATCCTCAGTGGCTTGCTCTTGAACTGGTCCACCCAAGTGATGCTCACCCACTGTTGTGAGGAAGACTAATGGAGTCTCTCTCAGAGCACAAGCCCCACTTCCTACTCCCTCATTCCATCTTGGAATCCTCCAGCCCTTCCTGCTAGGTCCAACACTAATACTAAATTAATCTTCCTCACAACACCACTCACCCAGTTAAACTAACCTCTTTAGGTGCCTCAGTTCGGATGAATTCTTCATAAATTTTCTTTGCCTTCTCCGCCATCTTGATAGGTGACTTGGTCTTCTTATAATCCTCACAGGCAATCCAGAACTCAATGTTCTCCTCACTGAACTCAGACTTCAGGAAACTCTTGAAGCTGGCAAGTCCATCTAGCAGGGGGAAGATAAGTAGAAAATGTAGGATGTTATGAGGTTTATCCTTCAGGAATCTTCTGGATTTGTGGCCAAAGGGTTAAAGAGGGAACTGAAACCCCTTTATTTCTGACTTTTCTCTGAAATGCAGAACTTGAGCATTGAGGGAAGGAGGGTCAGCAACTACATTGATTCCAAGGCAGAAGAGTGGTAAGGGCTGGGCAATGGGGGTTAAGTGACTTGCCCAGGGTCACACAGCTGGGAAGTGTCTGAGGTCATATTTGAACCCAGGACTTCCTGTCTCTAGGCCTGTCTCTCAATCCACTGAACCACCCAGCTGCCCCCTCAGCACCATTTTTCACACTAAAGAGGGACTAAATATAAACCAAAAAAAATGTTGTCAGTTAATAAATATCTATCAAGGGCCCATGATGGACCAGGCACTGTACTAAGCATTAGATACAATGAAAGGTCAAAGACGGTTCTGCTCTCAAGGAGCTCACCGTCGAACAGGGAAGAGAACATGTAAAAGACTATGTACAAGCAAGCTACAAAGACCCAGCTATACCATTGCTGGATGTGTTTCCCAAGGAGATCAGGAAAAAAAAAGAAAAGAACTCATGTGTTCCAAAATATTTATAGTGGTTCTCTAGGTGGTTGCAAAGAACTGGAAATTTATTCCCATCAGTTGGGGAATGGCTAAACTAATTGTGGTATACGATTAGAATGGAATACTACTGTGTCATAAGAAATGATAAACAGGTTAATTAAAATAAACCTTGGAAAGAACTACATGGGATAATGAACAGTGAAATGAGTAGAACCAAGAGAACACCATACACAGCTCCAGATTTAATACTTGAAGAATAAATTGTGAATGTTACCTCCAGAGAATTGACTGAAAAATGGAAACATGAAAGACATAATTTATATATACATATCTGTCTCCCAGATGATATCTTCTATCATGTGGGGAGGGAAGGGAGGGTTTGAGACACTTGTAAGTTAATTCTATTACTAAAAGATTTAAAAACATTTAAAAAAAACAAATAAGCTATATACAAGATAAATTTGAAATACATAATAGAGAGGGAAGGATTGGGGCTGTTGGGGTCTTGTTTCTTGTAGAAAGTGGGATTTGAACTGAAATTTGAAGGAAGTCAGGAGGCAGAGATGAAGAGATCAAAACTAGAAGATAGCCAGAGAAAATGCTCAGAGCTGGCAAATGAAATGTCTTGTGTGAAGACAGCAAGGAGTCTATTGGATCACAGAATATGGTGGATCTGGGGTTTAAGGTATAAGACCTTTGGAAAGGATAGAAAAGGTTTTAAATGTCAAATCATGGATTTTAGATTTGATCCTGGAGGTGACATTGTGCAGGGAGGGGATTGCCTCTAGAGTTTATTAGTTTATTAAGGATGACATTGTCAGACATGATTTAGGGGAAGATCACTGACAGCTAGGTGGAAGATGGACTGGAGTAGGGACAGTCTTGTGACATACAGACCAATCAGCAGGTTATTACAATCATCCAAGTTCGAGGTAATGAGAGACTGCACCCAAGTGATGGTAGTGTCAGAAGAGGGAGAGGGGTGTACCTTAAATCTATTACAAAGGTAAAACTGACAAGCCTTGCCAACACATTGAATATGGGGAAAGAGCAAGAGGAAGTACATAGTTAAGGACAACACCTACATTAAGCCTGAGGACTTGAGAAGATAGTAGTTCCTTCAACAGTAATAGAGGACTTAGGAAAAGGACAGAGTTCAGAGGGGGAAAGACAATGAGTTCAGTTTTGGCCACTTTGGGTCCAAGATATCCATGATATATCTGGGTTGAGATATCTGGGTGGCAGCTGGAGATTTGAGACTGGAGGCTCAGCAGAGAGGTTAGGGCTGAATAAATAGATATGAAAATCTTCAGGATAGAGATGATAATTTAATCCATGAGAGCTGATGAGATCACTAAGTGAAATGGAATAGAAGGAGAACAGAAGCGATCCTAGGACAGAACCCAGCAAGACATTCACCATTAGCAGGAGTGACCTAGATGAAGATACAACAAAGGAGAAATTGAGCAATAGTCAGACAGGTAGGAAGAGCACCAGGAGGAATGGTATCACAAAAATCTTGAGAGAATCTCAAGAACAAGAGCATGGTCAACAGTGTTGAAGGCTGCAAAGAGGTGAAGAAGGATAAGGATTGAGAAAAGTCATTAGATTTGGCAGCTAAAAGGTCATTAAGGGGGCAGCCAGGTGGTTCAGTGGATGGAGAGCAAGTCCTAAAGACAGGAGGTCCTAGGTTCAAATCTGGCCTCAGATACTTCATAGCTGTGTGACCCTGGGCAAGTCAGTTAACCTCCATTGACCTTACCTGCATTAATGTTAATCCACATTAGCCCTTACCACTCCTCTCCTTTGGAAGTGATAATTAGCATTGATTCTAAGACAAAAGTTAAGAGTTTAAAAAATAAAAAAGATCATTAATAACTTTGGAGAGGGAAGTTTTAGTTAGATTATGGGATCAGAAGTAAGGCATGACAAACATATCACCTTCACTCCTTGATCCCTGCTGTCTGGTGTCCAAATGTTCTACCACCTCTCTCCTGTTAAAGAATGAGCTCCTTGAGGGCAGAGATTGTGTCATTCTTTGTCCTTGAATCCCTAGTGACTAGTATGGTGGCTGGCATAAAGTATTCAATGAATAAATGCCTTTGAATGGATCAAAGACTCATTGTAATTTTATATAAATGTTTCAAAGTGCCAGGATCTAAAGGAGCCACTAGAAGTGTACTCCCAGGAAGTGTTAGAGATGGAGGGGGATGTGCTTGTTGTGCTTAGTGGTCACTAGCTTCTTCCCTCTTAGACTCCCAGTCCTAGAGTCCACCATAACTGAGCACAGGTGCTCCAACCTAACTTAAGCTCTCCCGAAAGACAATGAGGATTTATTTACTTTCTGCCTTTGAGTTCCTACTTCCTAGCATGGTGTTTTGTACACAACAGATACTTGATGAAAGTCAGTTGGATTGAGTCAAATGTCTCTCTCTTTATGTAGCTTGATTATCTAAACTGAAAAACATCTTAAGATCACATTATTTATGAGCTTCAGCCTCTTCTTCTCTTCCCTACCTCTCCATTCCTAAAACACAAAATGGTGGAAGGCATAGACTGTCATGGGAAGAAAAGGTTCTAGGCCCAGTACCAATCCAGGTACTTATTTTTCATCTCAAGTCATGTTTGTAGGTTTTTATCCATGACAATTGGCATATTTTCATAAGATAGACAATGGGGAAAATATCAAAAGAAGAAAGAAAACTTTTGGATTTTCCATGAACTCAACCCAAATTATCAGTTATTTAAAGCTTTCAATTAAAAGTTTTTAAATTAAAATTTAAAACTTTCAGATATCATTTTGCTTTCAGAAGGGGGGATGCCAGGAAAAACCTTAGCCACGTATGTATAAATACTTTCTAAGTGTGAGATGTTAGTTGACTTCTCTCACTCCTTGGTACTCTTTGAAAGTCCATTATCCTTATTTAGAAAATATATCCTGAATCACTTCACTTAATCTCATTCAATTTCTCTCATCATTTAATAATTCTTTCCTTCCTCTCATTATACATCCATATTTGGCAGATTTCCTTTCTTTCCCTAGCCTCAGTACAGTGCCCTACATACAAACAGGTCTTTCAGAAATGTTGTTGATATTAGACCCTTTTTCTTGATATCTTTTTCACTTATCTCGGCCCATTTTACAGTTTTTTTTTTATTTCACTCAAAACAAGAGAAACAGAGTGGAAGGAAAGATTAGTATCCATAAGAGCCATCTCTCAGGGATAATATGCTCTGGGAAGGTCATAGTATGCTTTGCTTCTCCATCACTATTTTTACCCACATGAAATCAGGTTAAATTTAGCATTTCAAGATATTTGAAGGGAAAAAGAAGTCACTAACCATCCATCCTGAGGATTGGATATGGTAGCAAATGGGGAATGATAGGTCATTTCTTTGCTTTAGTGATGAGGAGAAAGGAGTGAGAGAGAGATTGTATGCATGCCTACAACAGGTTATTTTCAGTACTACCTGGGACGGGAGAGCTCCCTCCTTCTCCCCTTATGAACTACATCCCACTTTTCTTTACAAAGTCTTGATAGTGTAGTATCAGTATTCCCATGGTCAAAAATGGCTTTGGCTCATTGGAATCCCTTCTGGTCTTCTGATATATATTTTTTTCCTTTCCCTTCATTTATCAGGGGTAAAAGCTGTGCTTCTGCTCTGGGGCTTTGAGGTATGAATGTTAAATCAACTTTGTGTCTTGTGATTTTTGGCACCTGTAGTAGATGCTATATAGACCATAGATAACTCTTGGACTGTTAGAACTGGAAAGAATGGTATACATCAGAAGTGTCAGATATATAGCTCCAGGACCATTTGACACGCTCTTCAGTATCGCTGGAACTAAATTAAAATGCTTTTTAAATATTTAATTATTTATGAAAATATTTCATGAAATATTGAACAAAATAAATAAAAACACAGTATGACATAAATAATACCACATTTTAAAACTAAATCAATATGTAGCCTGCAGGGATCCTTTTGTACAAAATAATGGCCCCTTCAGACACACAGAAGAAAATTGCTTAGATTAATTCAGTCATATTTCATTTCTAACCCAAATTAGTGCTACCCAGCTTGGACAAACACCTTATTTCTCATATTTATCTCCTAATGCCTTCTGTTTGTTTCCAAAAGCCAAATCCATCTACAAAGGACAGTAATTGGCCACTAGTCTGGATCTTCAAAATAGTGTGCCATAGGCACTTAAGTCAAGTCCCAAAGAGGAATGTACCACTTTTTAAGGGAAATGGCAGTATTATTGCAATTAGTAGGCAGCCTCCCACTGAATCTATGTATATAATAGCAATTGTCATTTGGGTATATGAAATTGCAGTTGGTTTGTTAAGAACCTTAATCTATTACCTTAGAACCATATGCTGGATTTGGAACTGGACATAAACTGAGTGAGCTAGGAATGGATAAAGATGCATTACTCTAGAAATTTAGACACCTATATTTAAATATAAATCACCTGTAGCTTATTCAATGGCTTGCACCTTAATATGAACAGAAACTGGTTTCATTTTCATTTCCTCCTTTTCCTAGCCCTACCTATCATTTTTAACACTACTTATTTTTACATAGTGAGTTAGCTGGTGGTACCCTCACCAGTGCTGCTGGTCCTGGAGTTGGGAAAACCTGAGTTCAAATTTAGCCTGACCCACTTGCTAGTCATGTGTGTGCTGAGCAAGACACTTAATTACTACCTACATTAGTTTTCTTACCTGTAAAATGAGGTTTATAATTCCACCTTCCTTCCAGGTTCATGTGAGAATCAAATGAGTTTGCAAATGTAAAGTGCTCTGCAAACCCAGAAAGCACTATGTAAATGCAATTATTGGATAAAAGGTCAGGCTTGTGACCCTGGGCAAGTCACCCAATCCTCATTGCCTAGCTTTTACCACTCTTCTGTCTTAGAACTATTATATTCAAACTCTGAGAATTGTTAGTCTCACTTTGATTCACAGGTGAAGACAGTTGGAGACTTCGGAATGTTCCCAGAGGCCATGAGGACAGGGCAAAGGTGCTTGGCCTGAGAGTATAAATACTCCTAACAGCCATCTGGGAGGGGTCTTTGGTCTTTGGGCCTTTTGATTTGGTCCTTGGCCTTTGACCATTGATCTTTGATCTTGGGTCTTGGAGCATTGATCTGTGGATCCCTGACTGTGGGTCATTGATTCTCCCTCAATCTCCCTACATCTTTAGGCATTTGAATCATTATTAACTATTTAGGTATCTTGGCCTGGGTGGTGAATGGGAGGAAGGGAGGTGAAGAAGAAGAGGGAGGTAAGGGTGGATATTTCCTGAAGGCTGTCAAGGCTGACATATCACAAACTGATAATAAGGAAGCTGAGAGAAATCACAATATATGTACCAACCAAGCAGATTACCCTCTCTGGTTTGGCAGTGGCCAAGCTGAACCAAAGGAGTGGGAAAAACAATAGCTCCCGCTTTACTGAAACAACAGCCTACGGTCCTGAGGGATTATCAATAATAGATATTAGTGTGACAGGGTCTCCTATCCCCAATCCATTCCTGATTATTCCTTCCCCTATTTAAGATCAATAGATAAAGTTTCATTAAGTACCTTCCTGAGTGGTCATTATATCACAACCCTTGGGGAGGGAGCAATGCTGCCAGATGAAAAGTAATCCAAGGCTAATTAGAGCCCAATATTAATAATTAATTCAACCCTAGGTGGGACCTGAAATGGTTACCCATCCACCAGACCATTAAAGGTCTTGCCTGGGCTCTGTTATTTAGAATAGGGGAATTATATCATCCAGCAAGAGTGATTGGGTTAGTGTTTCCCCAGTCACCAGGTACCTAGGGGAATACAAAGACACAGCTTCCCTAACCAATATCCCCTAGAAGCCTAATAGTATCAGAGTCCTATTTTCTTTATAACAGAACCAATACACAGTGTTGATTCTAAGACAGAAGATATGGGTTTTAAAAAAAGAATTACTAAACAACAACTACAACCACAAAAATCCAAAACTGAATATAATTTTGCCAATGTCCTTTTTGTATAGTTATATACACTCCCAATCTCTCTTCTAGGGCAGGATATGCCATAGATAGAAACCCTTAAGGAAATGAACCTAAAGCAAGTAGAGGAGGTCAGTTGTGACTAAAAAAGATCAGCTATTACCAGGCAACAAGTTATGTTCAAGGCACAGAAAAAGGTTTTAATTGGAACACAAAGGGTAAAACAGACAAGTGTGGGATAAGGCAAGGTAAGAATCCAAGGACCATGGTATTCAAATGGATCTAAGTTTCTAAAAATAATCTACTTTCCTATTTGACTTGGCACAAAGTTCATGTCTTTATATTCTGGTATTTTGGGTTAACTATCTCCTCTCCTTAGTCTTCTGCAGGAGCTGCCAATAATGTTATCAGTATTAGAAACAACTGAATTCGAGTGATGATGAACAAATAAAATGATATCCCAAAGTAAAAAAATATCATCATGGTGTAATGAAAGGAATATTAGATTTGGAGTCAATATGTCATGAGTTCTAATTCCTGTTCTCCTACTTATTAGATATGACCTTAGGCATATCATTGATGTGCTATATAAAATAATTTCCTATCTGTAAGGAAGAGACTGGATCAGATAACTTCCCAACCCCACTTCTAGTCCTAAGATCTCCAGTTTAGGTATCTGGTGAATCATTGTACTCATTGTGTGCAGTGATAACAAGAACAGCTGACATGGATGGAATTAAAGAAAGAGCACTGAATACAACTTCCCAGGGCAATGAGTCCATTTCTTAGTTACTGATATCCTGAACAGCTGATTAACATGGGTTTCTTCCAAGGATGATTTGTAGCCTCTGAATCCAATGGATTTATAGCATCATCCACTTTATGCAGCAAGGGTGATGGTGGGTCATGGAACTACCTTAAATATCTCTGTGTGCAAATCCCTTTACTTAGTGTTTCATATACTTGAAACTAATTGAGGTAAATGGAAAGAGCATTGTGCTGCCAGAAGACCTGGGGGTAGTCCTATTTCTGATGTTCAAATAGCAGCTCTAGAACCAAGATTCAACCTGCCTGGGATTCTCTCCTTCCTTACCTCCTCCTCTGGGCTTCAAGACTTGGCTCAAATCTTCCCTTTTTCTCATGAAGAAGCTGTTCTAGGTGCTGCTTTCCCTCTCCTACATGCCTTCCCTCTAAAATTACCTTCCATTTACTCTGTCTGTATCTTGTATTCACACAGTTGTCTGCATGCTATCTTTACCCTCACACTGCCTTCCAGACTGTAAGCTTCCTGAGGGCAGGGATGGTCTTTGGACTTGATGTCAGTACTTAGCACAGCACTTGGCACATTTTAAACTCTTAATAATTCTACTGACTGATTGAGAACTTGTTTTTGCCTCTCTTTGTTCCCATACAGAGTATTTAACACAATGCCTAGTACAAAGTAGGTAGCTTAATAAATACATATTTATCTGTGTACATGATAAACTAACCTAGGAGATTTGTGTGAGCAGGAAATTTTCATTTCTGTTTTTGCTTTCCTGAAGAATAGCACCATTTAATAAGAAGATGTTTGTTCTATTTGCCTAAGAGAGTTCGTCTATGATCACATTAAAATCTATTCTTATTACCAGAAGTCTAAAACTTTTTTGTGGTTATTCAAAACAGTGGTATCATAATCCCAAAGCAAAGAACCATGGGAGTAAATTTCGGCATTATGAATCCAGTCCAACCTCCTTATTTTATAGATGAAAGACTTAGAGTTAATGCGATGTGTTCAAAGCCACATAATTAGAAACAAAATCAGAACCTTCCCCAGATTTTCTCCTTCAGATGCTTCAAAGAACTCAGATTTACTTTATTTGAGTACTTTTCCTCATTGATGGAGCTCATAGTCCCTTGAAGTCTTAGCCATCACGAATTGCTTTAACTATAAAAAAGTTATCACCCAATAGGTAAAGCTCCAGTGATGACTATCTCTAACTATAGTCAGCAATGGAGTCCAACATGAAGCTCATACTCCAAGCCTTTCCATATGGAATATGGATCCGGCCAAAGCTTGGGCTCTGCTGTAATAGCTTTGAGAACCCAGAGTCACCATCAATGCTACCAGGAAGCTTCAGAGGTTGGCTACTATAAGGGTTCTCTTTCATTTACAAATGACAAATCCTATGGAGACTAAGGATGTCCTCCTGAAAATATCAGAGAAGGGATTACTTGTCTCTCTTGTACTCGCACACATTAAAAACAAATTTATTGATGTTGATATATCTGGAGCATTTAATTATTTTTGTTGTGAAGGTTAAGGGTGTTGAACACAAGGATAAATGAGAAAAGAGAGTAAGAGAAAGTGGAGGAAGATAATAGAGTAATTGGAAAATGGTAGCAAGGGTACCTAAAGATAGAATGAAAGATGAAAACCAGATGTTGAGCTGCTCTGTTCCCCATGGAAGGCCTATGAGTATCTCTAGGAAACATTATGACCTTTTAGAACCTTATGAGGAAAGTAGGTCTGAAATGAAAATTTCTTGGTGAATGTGATATTTCATTTCCCTGGACTCACATATTGTCACTGGGGAGGCGGGGTTATTTAACAAAACCAATCCTAATTTAAATTAGGGCCATTTTTTAAAGTTTAAAGATAATGTACTTTATGGGTCCCTCCAGACCTCCTAAATGAAAACAAGATAAACCCTTCTCTACAACTGAAGGAGAATTTGTAGGAGTTGGAGCATTTTTAGAGCACAGCCATACTCTAAATCAATTTAGGACCCATGGAAAGAACCAAAGATCATGAAGCTTGGAGAAGAGAAGGCTAAGTTGTGACTCAATCATAGCCTTCAAAAAACCCCATAAAACTTGTGGTTTGTAGCTTATTTCCAGTTGTTTTCATTTACATTAAGGAAAGATCAAGAGAAAACAGGTTTACTTTATGGTGTTAGGGGTCATGTGTAGTGCCCAGCATTAGCACAAAGGCTGTCTAAGTTCAGTATAAATCAAGATACAAGGTCTACAGTGAATGTGATGTGCCTGCCCTTGGAGGTATAAATCAGAAAGAAGTTCAGAATCTAAAAGATGGAAACAACCTATAAAGAAGGGCAGATGGATAGGCCAGCTGGTACTTAGGAAGGTTTAGGGAAGGAAAGCAGCAAAGCAGAAGACAAGGGCCAGAAGACTTTGGGAAGCAAGACATATGGATCAGCACCTAATGTTTGATAGAGATTATAGGGTGATAAGGAATCAAGTGGGGAGAAAAATGGTCCCTGACTCGCTAGCTCTCTGGTATAGCATCTCATGGTGTTGGTCTCTGTTGGCAGACTGGAGTAGGCTATGGTGCAAGGGAACAGGTAGGTCTATTATGGATGTAGAGCTAGAAAGTCCATCATTCATCCATTTACTCATTCATACTTATGAAATATGTCATGATTCTGCATGTTGGCAGGGGAATGGGCTGAATGTCCTCTTCTAATGCCTCTAGGGCTAATATTTACAACTTTCTCTCAGTAGTGATTATGTTGTTTTGGTACATTTATAGATCTGAAGTAATGATTGGATGGGAATTTAGAACGATGAATGACACTTTTCCCTGACTCCAAAGACTCAATGTTGAAAATAATGGATTTCGTGACTTTCACCATGAAAAACATAAACTTCTGAAATAAATGCTAAAGATTTAAAACTCTCTGACTCCAACTTGCCTGCTATCCTAACTCACTTATTCCAACAGTTTTTTGCCCAATGATATTCCTAGAAATAAGGGCCACTCTCTCCAAGGATTATAGGGACTCAAAAGGAATGCCCATAAATAGGGAAATATTTGTCTTCTTGACTCTGTTGAAGACATCATCATGGGATTAGTGAACATCATGGCATCTTAAGAACATTGACAAATAGTGTTGATTTGATTCCATAATTGTTCATTTTGTTATCATAATTCCATGGATTACAACACCTCTAAGTCAAACCTAAGTTAATAAAGAAGACTAGCCCAGTAATTGAATGTCCCAAGCAATCCAACAGGGTTCTACCTGAATCACAATTTAGTTAGGCCTGGGACTTGTACAATAGTACTGAGTGAAGAATGGGAAGTTGTGAGTTTGAACCTCACTGAGAGAATTTACTAAGAAAAAAAAATATAGAAAGTCAGAAGAGATATTTTGGGATACTTAGAACAACAGGAAAAAGTTTTTTAAAACTCAATTGTGGGGGCACAGCTAGATATCTCAGGGATTGAGAGTTAGGTCTACAGACAGAAGATTCTGGGTTCAAATCTGGCCTCAGACACTTCCCAGCTGTGTGACCCTGGGAAAGTCACTTAACCCCCATTTCCTAGTCCTTACCAGTCTTCTGCCTTGGAACCAATACCCAATATTGATTCTAAGATGGAACGTAAGGGTTAAAAAAAACAAACCTCCATTGGAAGGAAGAGGAAAACTAAACGAGGGAAAGGACTTGACTGAGTGAATGGGATCATGATTGATGGTAATGGACAAGACAAGGAAGGTAGGACTATTATCTGCCTTCTGTTCTCTCTTATAAAGATGAGGATCTTCAGACCAGACATAACAGGACAAGACCAGTAGGGAGTTTAGATGAAAAATGAGGAGATGATAATGGGGCTCCTAGTCCTTCTTCCTATCACCAGGCCCATATTTCCTAAAACTGTGGAGCCATTACCAATGATCTTTTAAAAGAAGGTGGTGCAAAATGACTAATTAATGAAAAATGTTTTACATGATTGCATATGTAAAATATGTATATGATTGCTTCCCATTTCAAAGATGGGGAAGAGGGAGAAGGGAAGGTGAAAATTTGGAACTCAAAATTAAAAAAAATAATGTGTTTTAAAAAAAAGGATAGAGAACAGGGGTTATGCTGTAGGACTGAAGAATGGCAATGTCTTCATTTTCAGAAAATAGGTGAGATGGAGGCTGAGCTTTAATCTCTGAGCAAAATTAAAATGACTTTGTTGGTATTTGCATGGTAATGGTTTGTGAGATTCTAGAAAAGGAAGTCAATGCAGAACTTAACAATACCGCCACCCCCCAAAAAATTAATGTGATTTATAAAGAGAGGGAGGCGATAATCCATCTGAATGCTTTATGAATATTTTGGCTAGTTTTGAGTAGCTACATTGGTCTATTTGTGGTTTTCTGGTCACAAGGGTCCCATGCTTGAATTGAATTGTTTCCTTCTCTTCTCTACTTCTTTTTTTTTTTTAAACCTTTACCTTCTGTCTTAGAATCAATACTGTGTATTGGTTCCAAGGTAGAAGAGTGGTAAGGGCTAGTCAATGGGGGTTAAGTGACTTGCCCAGGGTCACACAGCTGGGAAGTGTCTGAGGCCAGATTTGAACCTAGGACCTCCCATCTCTAGGCTTGGCTCTCCATCCACTGAGCCACTTAGCTGCCCCCTCATTTCTACTTCTTAAATGTTGCTGTCTTTCAAGATTCAGCTCAAGTACTCTCCATTGGGAGGCCTCTCTCTTCTTACTCTATCTGGTATTTGCTTACTTTTGCCATATTTCACTAGGAAAACACAAGCCTGTCGAGGGCAAGGTTTGTTTGTGTTTTTTGTCTTTGTAGACACTTAATAAGTACTTATTGGACTGAATTGAACTGAATTGCTTGGATGATGATTATAGAGAAATTTCTGCACATAATCAGAAGAAATTTTTGGAAGTAGAAAAGAAGTAAATTTCTCGTCAAGAAAAGGTGGGGAAATATCTAATAAATAAAGTCAAATTAGTTATCTTGGGAAGTAGTGGTTTCCCCTTTACTTAAGGCCTTCACATGGGGGCTGGAAGGCCACTTATTGGGTGTTTTTTGAGGGGGGACTCTAGTCTAAGTACAGGTTGGAGTTGGTGGCCCCTGAGGTCCCTTTCAATACTAAAATTCTGCCTGTGAAGGAATACCAGGCTGGGATTCAGGAGTCCCAGTACTAAGAGTTTTAGTTTCACTATTCAGACCACAGTTGGAATATTGTGTTCATTTCTCATCACCACATTGGAGAAAATACATTTATTGCAAGGGAAACCCTGGATCAATATTTGTTGATTAATTGATCTTGAAGAGGGCAATTGAAATGCTCAAAGACCTTGAATTTCTGGCATATGAGGATTGATGCAGGCAATGGAGATGTTTTGCCTGTAGAAGAGAAGGACTTAGATGAGCCAGTCTTAAATTACTAAAAGGTATGCTACAAGGAAAAAGGACTTTGTTCTATTTCATTCACTCAATCCATCTGTTGTTGTTGAATCCTCTCTGACTCTGTGATCTCATTTGGGGTTTTCTTGGCAGGGATACTAGAGTGGTTTGCCATTTCTTTCTCCAGCTCATTTTACAGATGAAGGAACTGAGGTAAACAGGGTCAAGTAACTTGTCCAAGATCATTCAGCTAGAAAGGGTCCAAAGCTGAATTTGAACTCATTAAGGTGATTCTTACCGATTTGAAGACCAGTGCCACCAAGTCACCACGCCAACAAAAAAATACTTATTTAGTGCCTACTATATTATCCCCATTTTATAGAGATGGAAAATGAGGTGGAGAGGTTGATTGACTTATCCAGGGCAACACTGCTAGTAAGTTTTTAAGGCAGAATTTAAACTCCATTTTTCCCAACTCTAGGGGAAATAGTGCTAATAGCAGTCAGGACTTACAGTTGTTCTGCAGAAGCTTCTCCAGGGAATCACGCCACTGTAAAGCCTCTTCTGGTGATGGCCTAAAATTAAAGGAAGAAAATGAGAAGAGTGAAGACTACGAATGGAGAGTTAGACATATGCAATTTCTTTTTTAAAAAATCCTTACCTTCTGCCCTAGAATCAATACTGTGTATTGGCTCCAAGGCAGAAGAGTGGTAAGGGCTAGGCAATGGGGGTTAAGTGACTTGCCCAGGGCCACACAGCTAGGAAGTGTCTGAGGCCAGATTTGAACCTAGGAACTCCCATCTCTAGGCCTGGCTCTCAATCTACTGAGCTACCCAGCTGCCCCCAGACATATGCTATGTTGAACAATCAAGGGGACTCTTCTATCCTTCCTTCCTTCCTTCCTTCCTTCCTTCCTTCCTTCCTTCCTTCCTTCCTTCCTTCCTTCCTTCCTTCCTTCCTTCCTTCCTTCTTTC
>NC_058133.1:56008367-56031926 GCF_016433145.1 Gracilinanus agilis
TTTCTTTCTTTCTTTCTTTCTTTCTTTCTTTCTTTCTTTCTTTCTTTCTTTCTTTCTTTCTTTCTTTCTTTCTTTCTTTCTCTCTCTCTTTCTTTCTTTCTTTCTTTCTCTCTTTCTTCCACCCTCTTTGTGACATGACTGGCCTAGTTTAGGAATTCATCTCTGGGGCCTTGGGAAACTACATTGTATATTTTCTTTTTATCCCATCACAGTCTCTATCCCAAAAATCATAGCATATTAAAGCTGGAAGAGACATTATGAATCATCAGATGGAATCTCCTCATTTTACTAAAGGAAAAATAGAGGCCCAGAAAAGTCAACTGACTTGGGGTGATGCCACTCAGGAGGAATGTTTATCAGGACTCACTCTACCATATCTAACCATGACCATGCTCTCCAAAAAGCTACAAGCGAATAAACATGGCTTCACCAGTTGTCCCTTTCTGGAGACTAAACCTCTGCTTCTGCACCACCAGTGCAAATCACATTCCTTCTAGACAAAGAGATCATCTCTGACAGCCTGCCCTTGGAGCTGACCTTCTTAGAGCTTAGCTGGACTGACCCTTGGACAATAAATCTGTCACTTGAAGCTTCTCAGTTTAGTGAAAGCTGCCAAGTAGAACAGTTATGTTCTATTGGTAGATCCCCTGAAAACTCAGAGTTGCCACTACCCTATGGGAAAGCATCAGAAGAGAAGGCTCATGAAGATCATCATCTCCTCAGCTGTCCCTGGTAGAGAGAATCACTGAGTCAGGTAAGACCTGGGTTTGGATTCAAGAATCATCAACAGCGTGACCAGAAGCAAATTATTTAATAACTCTGAGGAAGGTGGCCAAGACAGTGAATAGAGTGCCAGACCTGGATTCAGGAAAACTCATATTTCTGAGCTCAAGTCCAGCCTCAGATGCTTTCTAGCTGTGTGACCCTGGACAAATCACTTAAGCCTGTCTGCCTCACTAGTGAAGTGATGCAGTGACTAACCTGTCAAATCTAGAATTGAGAAGACCCCACCTCAAATCTAGCCTTAGACACTAGCTTTGTGACCATGGACAAGTCTCTGTTTGCCTCAGTATCCTCATCTGTAAAATAAGCTGGAAAATAAATGGCAAAACACTCAAGTATCTTGCCAAGAATGGCTCTGTACAGATGTGAATTGCTATTCTGAAAGCTAAAAACTTCACAAAAGGCAAGGTAACCATGCAATGGGATGGGAGCAAAAGGATTCTGTTTTCTCCATCTTGGGGGTGAGAAGTGAGCCAGGGGAAGGGAGGGCAGAGCAAGAGGAATGCTTGGTCCTGAAGCCCAGTCTACTTTCACTAATTTAACTGTCCCAATCTCTCTAGATTTTGAGGTCAGCAAATAATAAGTAAATACTCCAATTTTTCTTGTTCTCACTTCTAACAAAAAAGTAAACATTTAACATCTGTACGAAAAGCACGATTAGCATTTAGATATTTTTGTATTGTTCACTTCTCAAGTAAAGAGAGACACCGTCATGGAGTAGGAGAAGAGAAAAACATTCAACTTGAAGTTCTATTCATATAAGCAAACTATAGATGGGATAAAATAGGGGAAGGCAGTCTTAGAGGGAAATCAGGAAGGTTAAGGAAGGTTGAGATAGGTTTCTTGCAGAAGGTGAGATTTTAGCCGAGGCTTGAAGTAAGCCAGAGAAGGTAGGAGGAGGTGGAGATGTGGAAAGAGGGAGTTCCAGGTATGTGGGACAGATAGTAAAAATAAATGTGCAGAGGCAGGAGATGGAGGGTCATGTACAAGAAATATCAAAGAGACCAGTGGCACTGGATTGCAGAGAACTTAATGGGAACTAAGTATAAGAGACTGGATAGGTAGAAAAGGATTAGATTATGGAGAGTTGTAAAAGTCTAAAAAAAGATTTTATATTTGATCCTGGAGGTAAAAGGGAGCTACACAGATTTGTGAATGGGTAGAGGGTCAAGGTGGTGGTGGGTGGTAGTGGTGATGGGGAACAATGTGCTCAAACCAGAGCTTTAGAAGATCCACTTGAGAGCTCTAGTGGAGGATGAATTGGAGGTCAACCAGAAGGCTACAGAAATAGTTCAGGTGTAAAGTGATGATGGTGATGAGGCAACAATCAACTGGACCAGTGTGGTGACAGTGCATATATATGTATGTATATATACACATATAAATGAAAGACATTAATACTGTTCAGTTGTTCAGTCATATCCAACTCTTCATGACCCCATTTGGGGTTTTCTTGGCAGAGAAACTAGCTCCAGCTCATTTTATAGATGGGGAAACTGAGGAAAACAGAGCTTGCCCAGGGCAGATTTAAACCCAGGATCTCTCATCTCTAGGCTAGGCTCTCTAACCACTACACCGCCTAGCTGCCCCTTGAGAAAAGTTAGGAAGGTAGAAATGACAGGACATGACAATTAGTTGGAGAAAGAAGGTTAGAGGGAATGATGAATTGAGAATGGCACCTAGAGTAGGAGCCTGGTAACTGGGATGATGATGCTACCCGTGATAGTAATAGGAAATGAAAAAAAAATGGGAAGGCTTGCAGGGTGGGTTGAGATGATGAGATCAGTTTTAGACATATTGATTTTAAGGTGTCTATAGGATATCTAGTTTAAGATATCCTATAGGCAATTGAAGATGTAAGACAATAAAAATTCAGAGGGTCTTGGGAGTAGGGAATCAGTTAAGGCTGCCTGAACAGAGTTTTGAAGGAATTATAAGAGAGAGAGAAAAGGACAGGGGTTATTTAAGGTAAAGGACAAAGCCCATATAAAGACAAGGAGATTAAAAGTAGAACAGGAGGTAATGGAGGGAGAAAAGGGAGGTCAGCTGAAAGATGTTTCACCATAATAAAGAATGAAGTAGACAATATAAAATTCCAGGGAATCTATCTGCCAAGACAAACACAGGAATTATATGAACATAATTACAAAACACTTTTCACACAAATAAAACTAGTTCTAAACAATTTGAAAAATATTAATTACTCATGGGTAGGAGGAGATATTATAATAAAAATGATAATCCTACCTAAACTAATTTACTTATTCAGTGCTACACCTATCAAATTACCAAAAAACTTTTTTTCTAGAATTAGAAAAAATATTACAAAGTTCATCTGGAAGAACAAAAGATCAAGAATATCAAGGGAACTAAAAAATGAAAAAAAAAAAGTGAAGGATGGAGGCCTAGCATTACCAGATCTCAAACTATACCATAAAGCAGTGGTCATTAAAAAATATGGTATTGGACTAAGATAGTGATGGGCAAACTACAGCCCGAGGGCCAGATGTGGCCCCCTGAAATGTTCTATCCAGTGACATTATCCCTAATCTACTAATACAATGAGTAGGATACAATACAATGAAACTTCCAAAGAGTTGCCTTAGAAATAGACGGACAGATGAGCATTTCCTTTCCTTTGGCCCCTCTTTAAAAAGTTTGCCCATCACTGTCCTAAGAGATAGAAGGGTGGATCAATGGAATAGACTTGGGGGTAAATGACAGCAGCAAAATAACATTGGATAAACCCAAAGATCTTGGCTTTTAGGACAAGAACTCACTATTTGACAAAATCTGCTGGGAGGATTAGAAAACAGTATGGTAGAAATTAGGTTTAGATCAACATCTCACACCCTATACTAAGATAAATTCAGAATGGGTAAATGACTTTAATCTAAAGAGAGAGATATAAGCAAATTAGTTGAACATAGAATAGTATACCTGTCAGATCTATGGGAAAGGAAGGAATTTAAGACCAAGGATAAGATAGAGAACATCACAAAATGTAAAACGAATAATTTTGATTATTGTTTCTGTACAAACAAAAGCAATGCAGCCAAAATTAGAAGGGAAGCAACAAATGGGGGGGGATTTTTATAACAAAACCCCCTAACAAAGGTCTAATTTCTCAAATGTATATATTTATATAAAGTAGGAAACATGAATTAAAGGGAGTAAATTTGGGGGGAAATTAGAAAAGTTACGAGTAGAATACATATAGCAAAGAGTTTTAAATGCTTAGTTGTTGGTCTTATATTTTATCTTAGAGATAATTGGGAACTATTAAAGATTTATGAATAGGGGGTTGATGTAACCTGATTTCTGCTTTAAGATAATCAATTTGGCAGCTGTTGAAGATGCATAATGATTGTGGGGGAAATGGGAGCAGAAGGATAAATTAACAGGCTTTTATAATTAGAGAAACAGAATCATTTAAATTAGACTCAGGTGAACAACAAAAGATTATGAATAGAGAGATTTGGAAGCATTTACATAGATAGTAAACTAAGTGGCAGAGTGTATAAAGTGTTAGCCCAGGAGTCAGGAAGAACCAAGTTCAAATCCAGCCTCAATCTCTGTGTCTCTGGGCAAGTCAACTAATCCTCTTTGTCTCAGTTTCCTCAACTGTAAAATGAGCTGGAGATAGAAATGACAAACCACTCCAGCATCTTTGTCAAGAAAACCCCAAAAGGGGTCATACAGAGTCAGACACAATTAAAAATGACTAAGCAACAACAACATAGAGGTGACATTTGTGATCTTGGGACCTGATGAGTTTACCAAAAAGTAAAGAGGTCCATGACTGAGCCTTGTAGGACAAACCACTCCCAATAATTATCAAAGGATGATGGTCCAGCAAAGGATGCAGAGAAGGAATGGTCAGATAGGTAGAGAAGAAAAAAAAAAGAAAGAAAAAACAATATTCTGAAGTCAATGGAAGAGATAGTCAACTCCTCCAGAAAGAGGGGATAATCAACAGCTTCATAAGCTACACAGAAATCACATAGAATAGAGACTCTGTGAGAAAAAGCCAAGTAGTTGGATTAGAAGGATGTTTGGAAGAAATTTTGAAGAAGGAATTGCTGGAAGCAAAAAGTACGGATGATTCTTTCAAGAATTCTGGGTGAATGAAAGAACTATAAGGTTACTTAGAAGGGATGGTAGGTTCAAGTGAAGGATTTTAGGACCCGTAAAAATACATTTATAAATGTTAGCTCATTTGATCTTCACCAACAACCCTGGGAGGTAGGTGCTATTATCCTCATTTAGAGATGAGAAAATAGAGGAAGACAGAGGTTAGGTGATTTGCCCAAGGTCAGTAAGGGTTTGAGGCAGGATTTTCACCTGGGTCTTCCTGATTCCAGGTCCAGTAATCTATCCAAAGACAGAACACTTTAAACGAGGAAAGTCTGCTGAGGGTTGGTAATGGAGGAAATGGTCTGGATGTGGAAATGAGAAGTAATAAATGTGTCTCTTTTCCTTCTCCTGTTCCAGGGTGGCATTAAAGCATAAGAAAAGGGATCCTGTCAAGGAGAATTAAGAATGCAGTGTGCTCTGGAGAAAGCCAGGTTTCTGGGAACCTAAGAGGGAAAGAAAATGATAGGAGGAGATTTAGGGCAAAGCATGGGTCTTGAAAATAGATGCCCAACAAATTCAGGATGGATGGATGGATTGGTTAGGTTGGCAGAGGCAGATGGATTCATTAAAACTTTGTAATAAAGACACAAAGTCCTCTAGCCTGGAGGCAGAGCAATGGACAAGCTAACTTATTGGGTTCCATTCAAACCCTCAGAGTGCTTAGTTCTGTGGATATTCTCTCCATTTAGAAGTGCATTCCCTCTCTCTCTCTCACTTTCTCTCTGTCTCTGACTTTCTCTCTGTCTCTGTCTCTGACTTTCTCTCTCTCTCTCTCTCTTTCTCTCTCTCTCTCTCTCTCTCTCTCTCTCTCTCTCTCTCTCTCTNCTCTGTCTCTGTCTCTGTCTGTCTGTCTCTCTCTCTCTCTCTCTCTCTCTCTCTCTCTCTCTCTCTCTCTCTGTCTCTGTCTCTCTCTCTGTCTCTCTCTCTCTCCTCCAGTTAATATTAAGGTGTCTCAGTAAGGAGCAGGGATACTGGGCTTGAGTGTGTTACCATATCCAATTTGTCTCTAATGGGCTTTTGAAAACTAGGCTAATGGTCAATAATGGTAGCACATCACAGCCAAAATTAAATCCCTGGAAGGGACATCTGCAGAATCTGCCTGGGGTTTAAATTAGCCCAGATTGATTCAAGGACACAAAGTCAAGCAGGATGCATCTCCCATAGCATGAGGCTTGGCATTCTGATTACCAGCCCAGGAAGTACCTAAGTTCATTTTGTCCCAATTCTCTGAACCCCAGTCTACTCATCAAGCCTGGACTTTGGAAATAAAAGAGTTGCAGATCAAAGTGACCAGTAAACACCCTGGTTTTTGAGGTCATGGTGGACTATAATTCTTGAGGTGGTAAATATAATGGAGAAGGTATGTTGGATGTAGGCGGAGAAAGTGACTGGTCAGGAATACCAATGGTGGGACAGTGAATAAATGAAAGACAAAGCAAAAACATTTTATAGATACCTAACTAATTCTTCTAGGGATGGCCTGGATAAATGAAATTCGTGGAAGACCTAAAAACCTTGTGTTTACTCATTATCCCAATAGATGCCATCAATATTTTTACCAGAGCTGTTTGCAAGGGACCAAAAGGATAAGATGGAAAAACTGAAATGCAGTTCATTCACTGGCACATTTTGTTCTCTCCCTGCTCCCTCTCGGTGATTGGAACCACTTGCAACCAATTCATTAGTCAACAAATATTCTTGCGCACCAATAATTTGTCCAGTATCCTTCTAGATTCTGAGAATACAAAATGAATATTAGGCTAAATTTGTATTTTTCTCTACTTGTTTCTTCTTCAACTAGTTGGCAATATCCACCAGGACTGGGATCATGTCTTGTCCTTCTTTGTGTCCCCAACTTTGCTGATGCTCAGCACTGATTAAGTTGTAGGCACTCAAAAAAGGGGGCTCAGAGAAGAGATCCATAAGACTGAAAGGGCCAAGGAAAACTTGAAAACTGCAATACTTGATCTGGGCTTTGGAGAAGAGGCTAAGTCTATTTAGACACTGAGAAAGGGAGAGACTATTTCAGGCAGGGAAAATGAATATTTATAGGACTCTTCTACTTTTGTGAAGTGTGCTTCAATGACTGATTCAAATCTCAAAATCTCCTATTTTTATCTTCTTTCTGGTAGGTATTCTGATGTTGTGAATGGTAAAAACAAAATAAAACTAATTTCCAAATAGGGATCCAGGGAAGAATCTTGACTCTTGAATAGCTTATAAAACATATAAAGAATTCCTTGAATGTTTGTGTTATAAACTTGGATGGTGGCACTATTATAGCAACCTATACATAATTTCATTTTCTGGTGAGTATTGGTTTCATTTCCAAGGAAAAATGAGTTATCTAGGCCTTGGTTCTCTATTTAATGTGCCCAAACCTCTTCACTGTTACACTTTTACATCTTTCCTTATATCCATTTGGTTCTCTTAAGAATATCTAAGTTAGGTGTCACAGTGGTTATGTATAGGAAACAACTAACTGATAAAAGAATGTGGGTAAAAATTGTCAGGAAAATTGACAAGATAATCTGTAGGACACTTCCATCTCTTCTAATTCCATTACTTTTTTCTGCTCCTTTGTTTATTTTACTTTTATTAACGAGATATCATCCTTTCTTTCAAGACCATAGTTGAAATACGTTGGCAATCTTCAAGTGGTATAATTTAAGGCACTTAGAAGATTGCTGCTCCTCCCATCCCCACCCCCAGCAAAATCTTTCTCAAAGGCCTGTAATTGAAACACAAAATTGAAGTCCTCTCTTTGAAATTAGTTTTATGAAGTCCTTATCCTTAGGATCAGGAGGGACCCTGTCTGAGAATAGTATGAGTTTAAAAGGGAAGAAGGTGGTGAAAGCAGGGAGAGATGGAAAGGGGAGGGGAAAGGTAAGGAAAAAGTGTTTATATAGTGCCAGACTCTGTGATGAGGGCTCTACAAATATTGTCTCATTTGAAAAGGGGAGGCAGAAACAGAAAGGAATAGTCAGGGTACTACTGGCCAATTTCATAATTCTGCCATGCATTTATCATGCTCTTCTTTTTCGAATCCTTTATAAAACTATATTCTAAATAATAATTTAGATGACTATTTACACAATAATCAATAGTATTTTCTAATGTAAACTCTTAAAAATGAACATGTTTACTTAATAAACTAAGGAGAGGGACAGGTTCATTAATTCAACAAATACTTACCAAGCCCCTACAATCCAATGAGTTCCTTCAAGAACCTTTAAACCTACTAAGAACAAACTCATACACAAATATATGCACACATACATAGTCACATAAATATTTATATGCATGTAAGTATATTATTTATACATAAACATGCATATATATGTGTATGTATGTTTTCATTCCATTATAATGTAAAATCCTTGAAAGAAGAAATTGTGTTCTTTTCTTATATTTGTATTCTCCGTACTTTTCATAGTGCCCATCCTAAATGCTTACTAAATGTTCTATCTATCCATCATCTATTGTTTATATATTTATCTAATCTCTCTATCTATTTATCTATCATCTATTTCTATTTATCTATCAATCATCTATCATCTATCAATCTATCTAATCTCTATCTCTATTTATCTACCTATCATTTATTTCTATCATCTATCTATCATCTATCTATCTATCTATCTATCTATCTATCTATCTATCTATCTATCTATCTATTCTCTATCTATCATTTCTATCTATCTATTCTCTATCTCTATCTATCATTTCTTTCTATCTATCTATTTATCTATCTATCTGTCTATCTATCTATCATCTCTCATCTGTTTCTATCTGTCTATCATCTATCTATCTACCTACTTAATGCTATAGGATTTACAAAGTCGTGGGAGATTAGACTAGAAAGGTAGTTTGGAGCTAAATCATGCATAGTCTGAAATGATGTACTAAGAATTCTGAACTTTATATGGTAGGCAATGAGGAAGTTACAAAGCTTTCTTGAGAAGGGAGTAGTATTACTAGAGTTATTCTTTAGCAAAACCTGGTCATAGACTTTAGGAATAGACTTTAGATCATAGGCTTTAGGATGGATGGAAGGAATTAGGATAGAGAATAAGTGAAAGGTTATTAAGGCTTGAACTAGTATAGCAATAGTGGGAATAGAAATGAAGATACTGAGATGTTGAAAAGGAGGAATTAATAGGATTTATAGATATATAAATATTGGAGGCAAGGGAAAGCAGAAATGCAGCTGATTTAGGGAAAGGTTTGGATCAAGGAAAGAAATGCTGAGTTCAGCATTCTCTTGGGTAAAAGGCAGGAGAAAGTTGGGATGGCACCTCAACAAAGTAAAAGAGTTTGCAAAGTTTGACAAATTAGCAAAACATACAGGCAAAATATAAAAACAAGCAGTTGCAAATGAGGCATTGGAGCTTTGGAGAATAAAGACTGAAGATGGCAATTTTGAATTCATCAACAGTGAAATAATAGCTAGAACTAAAATCAGTTGAGAAAGTCAAGGATGAGAAGGAAGAGAAAGAGAGAGATAATAAAGGAAGGGGAGAGGGGAGTTAGAGAAAGAACTACTTTGGGAAATATGTAAAATTAAGAGAAAAAAGCATCAATAAAGGAAATGCTGAAAGGATGGTCCAATGTGTAGAAGACTCAGGACAGAATAACAGTAAGGAATTTTGCATAAAAGGGAATAGTTGCAAGAAGAAAGAAGAGTAGTGCTAAATAGTGAAGCTATGGAAGATGAGGAGAAGTCAAGGAAAATGACAAATAAGAAAAAGTCACTGAATTTGATGATGAAGGGCCCATCAGTGGCCATCTAGAGAGAGTAAAGAGAGCAGAAAAGGAATAAACAAATGAATAGTTTATGGGGACTGAAATATAGATTATTGTTGGGTAAAATGCATGAGAGAGAGGGGATGGCACCTCAATAAGGTCACAAGATAATAGGATTATACAGACTAAGAGTTGGAAGGGACCTGAGAGGTTATTTAATTCAAGACTCTCATTTTACTGATATTGATATCAATATGGAGATCCAGAGAGATTAAGTCAATTGCCCAAGGTTACATAGATCATAAATAAAACTGAAAGGGAGGTATCATGGTTTAAAAGAAAGATTGCTGTACATGAAGTCATGAGATCTGAGTTAAAATCCTGGGTCTGTGATCTCCTTCCTATGTAACCCCGAGAAGTTCACTTAACCTATGAGGGATGCAGTTTCTTCAGATAGAAAATGAAAGAACTAGATACTTCTAAGGTCCCTTTAGCTCCTAGATTTTTGCTCCTAAGGTATAGAACTAGTATTTGAATCTAGGTCTTCTGAAAGGCAAAGGAAAGTGTTTAGTGTAGGGAAGACCTGAGCATGTTTGTCTCCAAAGAGGAAGAAGCCAATGAGAATAGGTTGAGGATGTAAAAGTTAGAAGATGGATCAATGTCTCAGAAGAGCTGTGAAAGAACAGAATCAAGGGTATAGATAATGGCATTAAACTTCAAAGGGAATAGACAGATCTCCAGTGAGAACTAAGGAAGGGAGAAGATGTGAGTGACAATAGGGAAATATTTCAAGGTAGAGAGGAGGAAACCTAAAGAATTTCCCATCAATCTCATTCCTCAGTTAGGGGATAAACTGAACTGTTAACAGTAATGGAATGAAGGGAGAGATTTGAGTGGTAGTTTGAGAGTGGAAAAGGTCTCAAACATCAATTCCCTGTGGGGAACATGATTATGAGTCATAGAAATGTCTTCTGGGGATAAGTGCTACTTTCCAAAACAATTCAAGCTCCCAGAAGAGATTGGAGGTAGGGGGAGAAGAGCAAAGGGGAAAAAAGGAACACATAAACTATTAGAAGTGGACAAGCAGCCCCGTGGTTTAGGTTTGCTTACAAAAGCAGGCCCTTTCTGTCTGAATCTAGGCCAGGATTCAGCAAAATAGTTCAGGGTTGTGTATAGTCTACTGGCATTAAAGATATCAAAGCAGGAAGTATGATATTGCATTTAAAAAAAAATTTAAAGTAGGTTTCAAAAGATCAATAATTGCCTCTCTGTTTACTTTGAAATGGGAGGCTATGGTCTACTGCTGCCTCAACCTCAGCTAAGAAATGTGTTTTTTTTATAATCCAATGACCACTCCACATTGATGAGTTTCTTCTTTATAAAGGCAGAAAACTCAATTATGTCTCCCTTCCTGTGGCTAGGATCACTTTGAAGAAATAAAAGGAGAAGAGTGAAAATAACCACTTAGGTTGATGGGGAAAAAAGATTAAAAATAATAGCCACCTTCTTCCCACCCCAAACTTTCAATTCTACATTAATTTGAAGGCTACTTGGACAAAAGAATTCACCAATTTGTATAAATACTGGTTTCTCTTTCATGTACGAGTAGGTGGGAAGAGATTCCTGTTACCAAGCCTTTTTATTTCTTCCCAAAACCTTTAGGTAAGAGGCTCACAGATGGATAAGACTTTTAGAAATAAAAGAGACCTTGGAAATCATGATTCATTTGTTCATTTCACAGATAAAGAAAATGGGGTGCAAGGTCAGTAGTCAATTAATATATCTTAATTAAGAGCTTACTATATTCCTTAGCACTAATTTAAAAAAAAACTCATTCTCTGACTCCAGATGCTTATATTCCAAAGGAGAAGACAGCAAAAACAAAAATCTGTATATCAGATCAAAATGTAATACATGGATAGTAATTACAGAGAGGAAGGCATCGGTGGGACAGGGGGAGATGAGAGAGAGGGTCTAGAGAAGGCCACCTGAAGAAAGTGGTATTTGAGCTAAACATTAAAGGAAGCTAGAGATTCTGAGAGGCAGAGAATATTCTAGGTATAAAGAATGGATATTGATAGAACTGGGACTAGAACTCCTAATCTTCCTACTCAAAGTCTCTAGTACTTCTCTAGGCTTCCTTTCCAGGCTACCTTCCCAAAATCATCTCCATTAATAGATGAGGTAGCTTAGATGGTTCCTCTACTTACTGTGAATATTCCTTCTAGGGACCCAAAAGGAAAGGGTGGAGATGACTAAGAAACAGCATGGCATTAAACTTAGATAGAGCCAATATAATTGGGGAGTAAACTGAGGTAGCTTTATAATTTTTTTACAATGAAGATACAAAGAGATCACAGGAAGAAGAAAAGGTCCAATAGGTGCTACAACATTTTTGGAAGCTCTTTCTGTGGTGGCAAGGAGCTAGAAGCTAGGAGGGTAAACATTAGTTAGGGAATGGCTAAACAAATTATAATACTAAAATAATGAAATACTATTGCACTTTGAGAAATGATTAGGGTAATCTATTTCAGAGAAATCTGGGAAGATTTCTATGAACAGATACAGAATAAAATGAGCAGAACCAGAATAACAATTTATATTATAACAACAATATTGTAAAAAATGAACAATTTTGAGAAACTTGAAATGTATGATCAAATAAATTATCAATCACCATTCCAGTGGACCTATGATGAAGAATGCTACCCAACTAGGCAAATTGTTTAAGTCTCATTTGACTCTGTTTCCTCAATTATAAAATAAATATAATAATAGCATCTATCTTCCAGGGTTGTTGTGAGGATCAAATTTAGGGTTCGGGTTGGTAATAATATAGTTAGGTAATATAATATTTGTAAAGGGCTTAGCACAGTGCCTAGCCCAGAGTTGGTGCTATATAAATGCTAGCTATTGATATTATTAGCATTATTATTACATTTTAATAGAGGTAATGAAACATATTTCATTATAGGAATATAGGAATTTGTTTTGCTTAACTATGCATCTTTGTTACAAAAGAGTTTTGTTTTTCCACTGAGGACAGGGGAAAAATTGGAGAGAGAGAAAATAAATGCATGTCAACTAGAAAAGCATATAATTTACAAAAAATGTAATAGGCATAGATATCATACACTGGGTTTAAGAATTCAGATGCACAAGGATAAAACGGAGGAGAGAAGTTTATCTGAAAAAGGTCTAGGGATATGAATGGGCATCAAGTTCAAGAGATAGCTGTTGTGTGATGGATACAGATGTGACCCCAAAGTCAGGCAGACCTGCATTTAAGGTCTACCTCTTGGCATATACTGGCTGTAAGCCCTTAGATAAACTGTTGAACCGCTCAATGTCCTAGGCAACTCTAAACCTATTAAAGTGCAGAAGTTTTCTTTTGCATTGGTGGAGAGTTAGAATTGATGTCACTCATCTGAAAAAAGTAATAATAATTCAACATGAGACAATGGTGTGATACAACAGCCCCAAAAGTTAATATAACAATCTGGAAATATTTTAAGGACATTGATAAAGGTAGAGTGTTCAGAGGAGGGTAACCAAGGTAGTGAAAGTTCTTCTGCAGATGGCTTATGAGAATGGGTTAAAGAAACAGGGAATTTCTCAGGAGAAACAGAGATGTCTTTATGTATTTGAAAGACTTTCATATGGAAGACAGATTAGCTCTCTTCTGCTTGGCCTCTAAGGCAAAACTAGGAACAGTGGGTACAGATTGTGGAGAGAGAGATTTAGGCTTGAGGTAAAGAAAAACATCCTGCAAATTATTTATCTAAGAACAACCTAGGAGTAGTAGGTTTTCCATGAAAGGCCGGATGGTCATTAGTTAAGTTTTGTTTTAGGAAATGGGTTTATTTAGATATAAGTTGGATTAGATGGCCTTTGACGTCTCTTCCAACTCTGAAATCTTATGAGAGCTTCTCGGTCATATCATTTCCTGTCCATAGACAGCCTGTGCTCTAAAAAAAGAGACCCCATTATCCTTCCCTAAGGAGCCTTTCTACATGTATTAAGTCCATTGATCCTCACAACAGAGGCATTTGTTCTAGTGCAGTGATTCCCAAAGTGGGCGCCATCGCCCCCTGGTGGGTGCTTCAGTGATCCAGGGGAGTGGTGATGGCCACAGGTGCATTTATCCTTCCTATTAATTGCTATAAAATTTTTTTAACTAATTCTCAGGGGCACTAAGTAATATTTTTTCTGGAAAGGGGGAGGTAGGCCAAAAAAGTTTGGGAACCACTGATCTAGTGTATAAAGAAACTGAGGTTCAAAGAGGGGTCCCCATTCCAATGCTCCTTCTACTATACCACAATGGCCAGAGCCCATATTTCCTATTTCATTTCCATTTTCTTTCCATTCCAAAGAATGGAAAGGAATATGGAAAGTCCAATGGGAAAAAAAAACAAAAACATTAAACCCAGAGATCAGAAAATTTGTATTCAAATCTCTGTTCTACTTCTCATTACTACTACTACTACCTGACCTTAAACAAATAATTTGACTTTCATAAGTCTCAGTTTACTCATCTTTAAAATGCAAAGATTAAACTAGATGAACCCAGCATTTGTCATCAATTAGAAAAAGAAATTAAGATATATATTAGTTGGTGGACATCTAATAGGTCCTTTAATTCTTGACCTATTCCCAGTTTTCATGCCTATTTTTTCTTATAAGGGGAACATCAGTGCATTTTAAGGCCACCATGTCTAGTCCAGACTTTTCCTGGGGATTTCCCAGATTCTTAAAAAAAACCCTTGAAATCTTTCATGAAATAAGGAAATGAATGTGGTTGTAACTCTTCAATTATAATGTCTTGCTGAAGCCACATAATATATCAATATTACAGAGTCAAGTAGCTGAAGAGACAAATAGGCCAAGGTTGTTTTTTACTGAGTGGAAGGACAAGGGCAGGGATTTTTATGCTGAGAAAGTTGTTCCATTTATTCTAAATTAAAATATTTTAATTTGCTGTGTAGTCCTGGCTAAAGCTTTCTCCTGATTCTCTAGTTTGTTAAAACATGGAGTGTTTGGATTTATTTCAGCTTGAAATTTCTATAAATCCTCTCTCAACTCTCTAGTCCAGTGATGGGCAAACTATGGCCTGTGGGCCAGATACAGACCCCCTGAAATGTTCCCTCCCTGCGACATTTTTCCTAATCTGATGAATACAATGGGTAGGATACAATACAATGACACTTTGAAAGAGTTACCTTAAAAACAGACTGACAGATGAGCATTTCCTTTCCTTTGGCCACCTCTTTAAAAGGTTTACCCAAGGGGGGCAGCTGGATGGCTCAGTGGATTGAGAGTCAGGCCTTAAGACGGGAGGTCCTAGGTTCAAATCTGGCCTCAGACACTTCCCAGCTGTGTGACCCTGGGCAAGTCACTTGACCCCCATTGCCCACCCTTACCACTCTTCCACCAAGGAGCCAATACACAGAAGTTAAGGGTTTAAAAAAAATTAAATTAAAAAAAAAGTTTACCCATCACTGCTCTAGTCTATTAAACCACACAGTGCCTGGATTTGTTTTAGCCTGAAAATTCTATAAATTCTATAAAAAGATTTATAAAGCTCATTAAAGCTAACAAAGTTATTTTTGTCCTTTTCTTAGAAAACTCTGAGGTAGGTGGTTGAAAGTATTATTATGATCTCTATTTAACAGATGGAATCATTGAGCCTTCAAAAAAGTTAATTAGTAAAACTAAAATATAAATAAATAAATATGGATAATGTTTTACATGACTGCACATTTAAAATCTATATGAGATTGCTTAACATCTCAAGGGGACTGGGGAGTTTGGGGGAGGGAAGGAGAGATAGAATTTGAGATTTAATGTGCTTCAAAGATGTTAGAAACTGTTTTTACATGTGATTGGGGGGATAAAATAAAAATAAATAAACAAATAAATAAATAAATGAATGAATAAATAAATAAATAAATAAATGAAATAAAGTTAATTAACTGACTAGGATCATAAAACTGACAAGTATCAGTTCTGAAATTTGGGTCCAAATGTTTTAACTCCAAAACTATTGCTTCTTCAACTAAACCATAACTGTGTATGAGTAAATACTCTTATTTTAATCATTCAGAAACACAACATCAGAATTCCAGAGAATCACAGTTGGAAGAGGCTTCAGAGATTATCCACTCCACCCTATTGCAGGACACAAGAATTCCTTCTACCACGTAGCCAAAAAATGGGTATCCAAGACTCCATTTGAAGACATTTACTGAAGGGAAACCCATTATTGCTGATGTGACTCATTCCACTTTTGGATGACTCTGATTGGTAGGAAGATTTTTTTTCCCCTTATATGGAGCTAAAAACTCTTTCCTAGTGCCATGCTTTGCTTTAAGTCTCTCTCTCTCTCTCTCTCTCTCTCTCTCTCTCATCAAGCTGGACAAATCCAATCCCTCTTCTTCATTTGAAGACACTTAATTCTTCATCTGGAGATTGGTGGCTCCATTATGACTTCTCCAGCCCAAACCCCCCCAAGTTCCATCAACTAAACCCCTTATGACTTTAAGATCTCTCACCATGTTGATCACCCTCTTTGTTCCCTAGTTTATCAACAGGCTTCCCTAAATGGGGTGCCCAGAACTGAACATGGACAGGGACAGTTATAATATAATGATGACTTCCAGAGTCTTGACCTCTATACCTCTCTAGGCGGTCTAAGAATTTTGCTAGCCTGGGTGGTCTTTTTGCTGCAGTATCACACTGTAGACTGATTTTGAATTTATACTTCATTGAATTCCCCAGCTTTTCCCCCAGACTGTAGCCTACACCATTGGTGGCACTTGTATTACTGATTTCACTGAACCCAAGAATAAGATTTATGTTGGGAGCTTTTGTAGAGTTTTGGGAGCCATGCCACGTACTTGAACTTTGTTTCTTCTGGGAGATTGTTCTCTAAATGGTTCACCAACATCTACTGCTAGATAACATGAAGGAACAATATAATGTCTTACGACTTCATTTGCTAGTCAACCCTCTGGAGACTCCCTGAAAAACTAAACTTGGACTTCTACAGATGAAGGGGGTCATTCATATCAAAGTGCTTATCTTCTGAGGGAATGTAGTTGATGGTTATTTGCTACTCACTTTTGAGTCTTCACAGGCTTTTCTGGCTTGTCGGGATATGGTATGATCAGGTCGATGGTGGCATCAGGCTTCTGCAGGAGAGTACCTAACTTTGTCCTAATCTCCTTGGCCCTGCAAGAAAAGAGGCCGGACATTATAATTTCCTAATAGCTGCCGATATGCTTTTTCACAAAGGGAATTTCTTCATCAAAGAGTGCAAACATCAATGAAATCACACAGCCAAAATTTTAAAGGAAGAAAGGAATGAGACTTTGGAATATTTTTGACCTTTTTTCAGATTTATAAAGCATTTTAAAATATCATATCTCATCTGAGCTGCCTGTTGACTTCAAGAAGTAGGTACTCTGGGGTATTATTAGCTCCATTTTACAAATTGAAGAAATTGGACCTGAAAGAGATTGAGAGTACATAGCCAGGAACATCATTGGAACTCAGGGCTTCTTGGCTCAGGGTTCAGGTCATTGTAACACATGATCTCTGAAAAAGGCCCATCCAACACTCAAATGCCATTAATCTTCTTCTTGATTCATTTGCCTAAAACAAGTCATATTAATTTAAATTAAATTAAATTAAATTCATTTTATTTCATATTAATTAATTCATTTGCCTATAAGTCACATTAATCTTAATTAAATTAATTAATTAATTGATTGATTTTAATTTCATATTAATTAATTCATTTGCCTATAACAAGTCATAATAATTAATTAATTGATTGATTCATGGACCACTTATTGTATGTCTATAGTGTGCAAAGTACTGTGAAAACACACAAAAATGCCATAACTATCCCCGGTTTCATGGTCTATCTTGACTTTTGACCTGCCACTGGACTTTGATGATTCTGGAAGATAGAGTAAGACCAATGACTTTGTGCAACTCTGCCTCATTTAAATCCAACTCATAACATAAGGGACTTCTCTACTAGCAGCAATGCAAGGATCCAGAGCAAGGCTGAGGGACTTATGAGAATGAAAACTAGCCAAATTCAGAGGAAGATCTGTGGGAGGAGAAACACAGAAGAAAAACAACTGCTTGAATACATGGGCTGATGGGGATATTGTTGGGGATATAGACAATAAATGATAACTCTAGTCCAAATATCATTAATATGGAATTAGGTCTTACTCAATGTAAAACCCTGATCATATACTCCTTGAAGGCAGGGATTGTCTTTTACCTTTTTTTGTATCTCCAGTATTCGGTAGAGTTCCTGGTACATAGCAAGTGCTTAAAGTTTTTTTTTTTAAATGACTGATACTGTCTTTTTTTTCTTCTTCAAGTAGACTAAAAAGCATATATTAATTACTATATGCTAGTCATTGAACATTTATTGAATATCAATTATGTGCCAAGGCATGGTGCTAGGTTCTAGGGGATACAAATGAAAATATGAGCCCATTCCTGCCTCCCAGGAGTTTACATGCCTAAGAGAAGGTCCCAATCACATTAAACTCTCCATAAAGGCTCTTTTAGTGACTGAATACCTGAAGAACAAAGCTTTCCACCAACACCTTCCTTAAACGCCTAAGTGTGATGGAAATCATAGGATAGTATATTTAAAGGTGAAATGAATCTTACAGGCATTTCTTACATACACAAGCTATATAAGCTAATTTTTATGTTCACAGAATAAGAAACTGAAGAAACCTACCCAATGGTCACTCAGAAAGTGGCTGACAAAAGTTGCAATTCAATCCCAGATCCTCTGATCCCCCCTGGTGCCTTCATCCTTCAGAAAAGATAACTGAGCTCCCACTTAGCCCCATAATTAACCTTTTCAGGTGGCTAATACTTCGTCAAGGTTCTGGACTTTTAATAACAATTCATTTTATATTACACTGTATGACTGGCAAAATGTTTTCTTCCACAACAACTCTGAGAAGAAGATTTTACAAATTTTATTGTCCTCATTTTACAGAAAGGAACCTGAGTCCCATGGGGATATACCTGCCCATGGTCACCCAATTAATGTATTAGAACCCTTCATAGCACTTACATGAAGAAGACACACAGAGAGACAAGTCAGATTTGATCTTGACCCAAGAGTCAAGTTTACTAATGGCTGGGGGTGATTTATTAAGTTTATGCTTTATTCATATTCTTTCCCTTTCATTCTTTCTCTTGCCTAACTGGGGCCATTTAATTGTGGTTAATTCTGGTCAAAAGTTTGGTGATAGAGTTTGCCTAGATGTGGGCTAGTCAGACAAAGGAGGGTGTAGAAAAGAAAGGCTTCATGTCAAAATGGAGACTTTATGGTTATCCCTGGTTTCCTTGGTGGGTGGTGGATAATAATCAGGGATTCGCATATTTGGGGTAGGGCAAATGAAGTAAGAGCCCAAGCTCTTCAGAAATGGGATCATTGGATCATAAATATTGAGCTGGAAAGGATCTTAGAGGTCAGCCATCAATCAAGAATAACCCTTCATTTTACATACAGGGAAACTGAGGCCAAGAGAATTGAAATTATTGGTTCAAGCACAGTAGATGGCATACCTGGGATTTGAACCAAGTGATTTTAAGTCTCATGCCTTTTCAAATACATTATAGGGAATTCTCAAATTAAGTCCAAAACCACGTTTATTCATTTCTATGAAAAAAAGTATTTGAGAGTAAATGTAATATGTAGTGGTCAGTTCCCTGGGCAAACTCATAAAAGATCTATTTAACCCATGATTGGGTATTAGTGTCATACATCTACCATAATTTGGTTTAAATAAGTTTTTATAGGCACACAAGGAAATCTAACCACCATGACTGAGTCAGTACCATTTTCCCAGTGGGAACATGAAATTCAGAAAAATGCCTCTTCCTCCCTCATCTCCCCTCTTTTTTCCTTCCTCTAAGGAGCACAGCAACATTGACCATGCAGAATGTCACCATTGGTAGCTCAACAAATACATCTTTTGCTCTGTTCCATGACCTCCTCTCCCAAGGCTGGCTTGGATATATCTCTATCTCTATCTCTATCTCTATCTCTATCTCTATCTCTATCTCTATCTCTATCTATCTATCTATCTATCTATCTATCTATCTATCTATCTATCTATCTATCTATATCTGTATGTATTTCATAAATCAAGTGTTTGTAATTCAGGGAGTCCATATAGTTTGATCAAGAATTTGTTCTTATTCAGATAATTGCATCAATAACAGAAATCACTGTGTAGTATTAGATCTTTCATTGTGAGATAGTCAGACTTCCAAGTCATTTGCTTTTGATAGAAGCTGGAGCCAATTCAATTAAGGTCATGCAGACAATCCACAAGATTATACAATATTTCTATAAATTCTCCCCTCCAGAGATTCTAAGGAATGCTATTCTATTCCATCTAATTCCAGAAGCAAAAAATACCAGATTGAAAAACAAATAAAAATCTAAACCATCACATTATTTTTTCCCTTTGAGAAATGAGCTTAAACTTTTTAAATGTCAAAGACAACCTCTTACATATCTGACGATTTTGCAATTTAAAAATACTGCTATTTTGGAGGCAACCTCTGGCTGTATTTAACCCTGCAGTGGTCATTTTTCCCAACCACATTAGGGTGAAGCTTGTAACAGGAAACAATTTTATTCTTCCCTCTGGTTTTCCCTTTGTTTTATAAAGAAAAAGCTGTTTGGAAATAAAAATCAATTGAAGTCCCTAGGTGAAGAATTTAATTAATGTCTCAGGGAAAAGAAATACTTTCTGGATGACTCAGATCACCCATTTCAAGTTCAAATGGGGTGTGAATAATTCTAAAGCTGCCTTGGATAGAATCTATACTTGGGAAAGAGAAAACATACTATCTGAGAAATCAAATTACAAAATGGCCCCAGGACCCCATTATCCAGGCCTGCTCATGGGTGAGTTGAATGGCAGTTATCACTTTAAAAATCTCCAAATCAGGAAAGTTATTCTTGATAATAACTAAAACCAAAAGAAAAGGTGATTTAAAAAGAAAAAAAATAATAAACTGCTTTGAGACTGCAGATGCCACTGAGTTTGAGCTGAACCTCTCACATTATTCTTTATCTATTCCAGACCTTTCATTTTACAAATGAGGAAATCTAGGCCCAGAGAAACAATGAGATTTGTACAAAGTCACATAGCTAGTAAATACTTTAACTCAGGGTTGAACCCAATGATGATTCCAGGGAAATACCACATCATGCTTCTTATAAAAGAGAAGAGGGAATACTTGCCCTAGATAAAATATATTTTTGCTTAAACCATGTACTCATAAGGCACTTCATACCTTATGCATAGCTTCAATTAGCCTTCTATGGCACACAATCTTACTAGAAAGTCCTGGAAATAGGATTGTGGGTCAACAGTAGTCACAGAGAGTGTCTGCTGAAGATCAAATATAGGATCTTTATTCATTGAGAGAAAGCCACTGAAATCTGAGACAATTCCACAGATGATCAATATATGAGAACCTGAAGCAATGTCCACACCAGGTTCCTGGTAGAGATTCTCAGATACAACCAGAGAAAGAAGAGGATCTGGGGGGATTTCCTGGAAACTCTTACAAAACCAAATGACTTCCATTTTAGAGGGAATCTAACCTCAAAGTAGTACTTTGGGCTCTCTCTGCTGACCATGTAACAGATAACCCTTGAAGGGGTTGAGGAAGAGAAACACCCACTTGATGGTCCAGGAATGAAATGACACAAAGGGAAATCCACACGGGGTGATTGATTCTGAGCAAATGTTACATAATGTGTTTTAGGTGAGAATGACATGAAATGACTTCCTACATAATAATCTATCATATTTCTTGCCCTCTCAATGAGTCGGGGGGACAGGTAGGAAAAGGGAGAGAATTTGGAACTTAAAAATGAAAAAAAACTAACAAAATAAAATAAAATATGAGAGATTTTTAGGGCTTTGTTTATAATTCCCTTCTTATCTTTGGGTTAATTTACTTCCTGTTAACTCTTTTTATTCCATTATATTAAGTAATCAACGGTTCGTTCTCCTTGGCAGAGGAAATAGAAGTAAAAAAATAAACATCGAGCAACATTGCCTTTTCTCTCATCAGGTATCCCAAGATATCTCAGGAAATCATAGAAAAATATGTCTTTTTTAGCTTTGTTCTAGAAAAAGGCAAGAAAAATAAAGGAAAAATATACATTATTCTGTCAAAAAAAATAGCCAAAGCAGAGATTTTATGACATCTTGGCTCCTCCTCTATTTTCTGATCCTTTTGGCTTTTCTCACAAACCATAATTTATTCTGAGGTTTTGTTCAAGTCATTTAATCCCTGTTTACCTCAGTTTCTTCATCTGTAAAATGAGATGGAGAAGGAAATGGCAAACTACTCCAATATCTTTATCAAGAAAACCCCAAATGGGGGCAACTAGGTGACTCAGTGGATCAAGAGCCAGGCTTGGAGACAGGAAGTTTGGGGTTCTAATCTGTTCTCAGATACTTTCTAGCAATGATGTGATCACTTAACTCCAACTGCCTAGCCCTTGCCACTCTTTTGGCCTTGGAAATGATATTTAGTACTTATTATAAAAGAGAAGGTAAGGGTTTAAAAATAAAAGAAACTCTCCCATGGTGCCATAAAGAGTTGGACATGACTGAAATGACTCAATAGCAACAACTTTACTTAGAGGTCCATGCCATGTTTTTGTATTTATCTTCTGTTGCCTTTCCTTGTATCCATTTTTTGACTATGTCTTTTTTTTTTTTTAAATTCAAATTATCTGGTGAGTTCCCTGTGCTTCCACAAAAGTCTTTTTAGATAATCCCTAGGGTTTTTGCCCTCATCAGAACTGAATTCTTTGGGTCTTCACTCTTTTTCTTTAGAACTTCCCACCCCTTTTGGAATTCAAGACCACAGGATTATTCATCCTTCCTTCGAACTCTTTGTAAACAGCGATTCCCAAATTTAGGGAGCATGTCAGACTATGGCTAGCTTTCTTTTCTTCTATTACAAACTATAAGACACAAAGATCACATTCCCTAAGAGTTCCTCTCATTATCACCACAAGCAAAATCTTTTCCATTGATGACAATTAGATCTAGAAAATAATTTCTCCTTTTTGGTTCATGGAAAAATTAGATCCCAGAAAGAAATACCATTTTATCCCCCTCTATGAATATTACTTTTAGGTAGCATGGTGGCCCAGTGATTAGAATCCTGGGCCTGGAGTCAGGAAAATCTGAGTTCAAATCTTTCTTCAACTACTTACTGGCTGTGTGATTCTAGCCAAGTCACTTAACTTCTGTTTACCTCAGTTTCCTTACCAGTAAATTGGGGATAATAATGGTACCTACTGCATAATTAGAATCTGCTCCCCAGGACTCTCCCAGCATTCCATGTTCCTTCTCATGGTACGTTCTAACATAGGGGGGATATAAGTTTTGTGTAGCCCCACCTCACTCTCTCTTTCCCCCTGATTGGAGCTGTAGAAGTGGGCTTTGTGCAGGCAGGAGAACTTACTCACGTGATCTTATTTCTTTTAGATAATTAGGTTTGAACTTCTATTTCTTTTAGTTTATTTTCTTTATACTTCAAGTGATTATTAATACACTTTATAAAATATAATAATTGGAGTTATTGGATATTAATTTAAATCTTACACTACCTTGCAGGATTGTTGTGAAAATCAAATGAGAATATATTTGTAAAGTGCTACTTAGCACAGTCTGGAACATAGCAGAAATAATACAAATGGTCTTTCCTTCCTTCCTTCCTTCCTTCCTTCCTTCCTTCCTTCCTTCCTTCCTTCCTTCCTTCCTTCCTTCCTTCCTTCCTTCCTTCCTTCCGTCCTTC
>NC_058133.1:56031963-56045472 GCF_016433145.1 Gracilinanus agilis
CTTCCTTCCTTCCTTCCTTTTTCCTTCCTTCCTTCCTTTCTTCCTTCTTTCCTTCCTTTCTTTTTCCTTCCTTCCCCTCTTCCTTTCTTCCTACCCTTTCTCTCTCTTTCTTTCTATCGCTGACTTCTCTTTTGGTCTCTGTCTCCATGTCTCTCATTGCACCTTTTTCTGCTCTTCTGTATAATGTGCTATCACAATGTTTTTCCTTTTTGAAATTCCCTGTTGATGAATAATGAAGTATACAAATCAAAGAATTTATGATTGACCAAAGTGTTTTTAGTCAGCATTGGAAATAAATAGAAAAGGTATATGTAAAAAAAAAAGAAATAATACAAATGCTTATTCCTTTCCTTTCCCCTTTCAGATAAAAATTATAAGTATACTGGCAAGGACAACATTCTCAGGTCAACATGGTGAGAAATTATAAATTTGGCCCTTTTCTCTGCCTGTCCTAGAATGAGTTAATTTCATTTTAATAATTAAATGTGTCCCTGCAAAATAAAATAGAGCATTTGACTTAGAAGGGAACCTAGAAATCATCTAATGAGGAAACTGAGGCATAAAGGTGAAGTAATTTGTCCCAAGATAGGCAACTAGGTGACATAGTCGATAAAATTCAAAGCTTGAAGTCAGGAAAAATTATCAACCTTAGTTCAAATCTGATTTCAATTATTTGCTATCTGTGTGATCCTAAGCAAGTCACTTACTCCTGTTTGCTTCAATTTCCTCATCTCTCAAATGAGCTAGAGAAGGAAATGGTAATCCACTCCAGTATCTTTTCCAAGAAAACCCCAATTGGGTCACAAGGAGTCAGACATGAATGAAAAATAATTGATTAATAATTTGTCCCAAGTCATCTAATCAATAGATTTCCTAACTCTTAACTACTTTTATAGGCAGTTTTGAACCTGATGGAGCATTTTAGCTTTTTTTTTTCCCCCTTTACTCCAGATTCACTCCTAGTCTTTCATAGCACACATACATACACACACACACACACACACACACACACACACACACACACACTTGTATGCCCTTGTAATCAGTAGCTTATATCATTTTGAATTGAAGAAGACCTATTCACTTTAGCCCTGAAATGGACCTCTTAAACTGCACAGAGAAGCAAATAGCTAGCCAGTGAACTCTCCAGTTACCAAGATATAGATGGTTTAACTAGAATTGGCCTGCATCCCCACCCTGCCAAGTTTCATCAATAAAAATCTATTTCCTTTCCTGCTTACTCCAGCTAATGGTAAGGTTGAAATGGGGGGACTCTCTGCCTTTCTGACTCGCTTTTTCATGTAGCTGATTTCTACCGAAGAGAGAAGTTGCTTTTATTTAAACAAACTATTAAGTTAGAAACAACGGCATAATTGATGCAAGCACATTCTCGTGTTTTTATCTGGATGAGCGTTTCAGTTTCAATGTCTGCATGGATAGCTAAACATGGCACAAATCCCACACTCTCATGTACACACCTACATACCCAAGGGAGACTATCACACTTTCTCTAAGGTCCACCCCACCTACATAACTAACACGATATCTCTTTACCTTCAAGATATTTCTTTGATTCACTAGGTCTTCTCCTACACTACATCATGATGCTTTGCTGTGGTTGCTCAGTAATTTTCAGTCACGTCTGACTCTTTGTGACTTCATTTGGGATTTTCTAAGCAAAAAAAAAAAAGCACAAAACACTAGAGTGGTTTGCCATTTCCTTCTCCAGATAATTTTACAAATGAGGAAATTGAGGCAAATGGGGTTAAATGTCTTGCCCAGGGTCACACAGCTAGGAAGTATCTGAAGCCAGATTTGAACTTAGTAATATGAGTTTATCTGACTATTATATAGTCCTGGAACTTTATCCATTGCCCCATGATATATTACAGTAGACAAAAACTGGTTTTGGATTCAGGAGATTTCTCTTTCAGTCCTTGCCTCTGACACTGCCAGTATGACCCTGGGCAAGTGACTTAGCCTCCCTTGGTTTCTGTCTCTTCATCTCCCAAAAAGTCTCAAACATCCTTTCCAGCTCTGGATCTCTGATCCTATAAACTACTCAAAAGGACAGGATCTCTTTTCTATCCTAGCTTCTCTTTCAGCGTAGTCTTCGATACAAAGGCTTGTGCTTCTTGTGATTGTCCCTTCAACATCCAAGACCTAGAGCACACCATTCTGATAGATTTACCACAGTAAAAGTCCTGACTATTTAATGCCCTGGTCAACCACAGTTTGAGGTCCAGTCTCTTTACTTGGATGCCAAAAGCACTACTTCTTCATTTATCAGAATTTACTAGGGGGATGCAACAGACAATAAAATCAAATACACCTCCATGGAAAAGCTGAAGAGGCAAAGCTTGAGACTATCCCATAGAGATTTTGGAAATTACAACAGGAAGAAACCTTAGAGTTCCTCTAGTTGTACGTTTTTATTTTACAGAGGAAAAAAACTAAGGTCCAGAGAGAATAAATGATGATCAACAGCCTAGGTCAACTGATTTCCTATTTCTAGAATGTTGGCATCAGGCTTTGCAGTAAGACAACTCCATCTACAAGATGGTAAAAAATGAGACACAACCGTAGAATATAAATTTTTGGACAGTATCATCTGCCTAATTTTGGGTGTTCCATAACCATCCCCTCTCAGATAGTTTTCTTGATACTTGATATCTTCATCTTTTAGTTTCAAACCCTAGAGGGACATGGAGTGTGTATGGTCTGGGAGAGCTTCTGCTCAGATGTTTTAACTGTCTTCGTATGGGATTCAAAGCCTCCATCTTCATTCTATTTTAAAAGAATGATTTTGCTCTGAAATGCTGAATTATAGTACATAAAGTGTGTGCTGAAATGCTTCTGGTTAAAAGCTCCATTAATTCCAGTTGCTCCAGGTGAAAAGTATCACAACCCTTCTTGAGAGGCAGATGGTTTGGCTATGATGGTAACTTACTTAACAAGATAACTGTAATACACGGGTTCATACATGAATCTGAAAAGCCCAGTTTTATGTGATTTTTCCTTTCATTTCATAGAATAAACATCTTAATTTTAAAAAATTTCTCATTTTAAGTCATCCCCCTCAAAATAGCATTTATTTATACAAAAGAGAATAGAAAAAAATAGGATTATACATGAAAACAGGAATATCCCCCTACCACCAATAAAAGAGAAAAACACAATCCTCATTGCCACAGAGCATAATGAAGCAAAACAAATCCACACATTTTCTGTGTCCAAATACATTAATCTCAGCCTTTAAGTTCATCATCTCTCCAACAAGAGATGGATACAATGCTTCATCATCTAAACTCTGGGGCAGTGGTTGAATAATTGCATGGTCAGGGTTCTTAAGGGTTCTTTGCTGAAGTATCTACACTTTGTCTCCTCCTAGCCACTGGGATAAAGAACATGCACCTAAGATGCCTACGAGTGGGGATATAGACTGTGGAACAAAAACTTGACTGGCCTTCAGTGAGAAAGTCTCCATCCTTAGCTCCTATGTACTTACCAACTGAACCAACCAGTTTCAATCTTACCTCCTCTGGGAAGCTTTTCCAGACCATGCATCTGGAAACAATCTCCTTAAATTCCTGGATCACTGTCTGTCTCTTTAAACATTTAGCAATTATTATATACTGCCACGAGTCATTGGAGTTTTTGTTTTGCTGTTAAAAAGAAGTGTCCAAGTCTCTGCCATTCCCTCCCTCAACTAGATTTCAAGGTACTGTGTTGTAAGTTCCTTAGCTCATGATTCTTTATATTCCTTGTTGTCTCCAATTCACTAAGTCATTAATATTATTAATAGATCAGTTAACATTAATAGAATAGGCCTACAAAAATATACATGCAAAAATCTATAAATTCTAATGAACATCCAGATCAGAAAATCAAAGAATCAATTCCTGTCATTGGTTCCTGTTTCTAATATAATGGCTTGTTAAATGAAGGTTTCTTTCCTCACTGGAAATTCCAACTATGACTGGAAGTCTGACAAAGGGACTTAATATACAATATGTAATTTATTTTTTATTTCCAAAGATAAAGTTTTTTTTTAAAAGAAAACTTTTTTAGCTTATTAAAGAACTTATAATGAGTGCTTCGACCATGTTAGTTAAGTAAACCACTAGGAAAAAAGAATTAGGATATCATCTATTACTCTGCTATTTTTGCAATGAATAGTACAAATAAGCACATAATGAAATGCAATAAGAATAAAGTTTAAGTCATTTCTGAATCACTGATTAAAAATTACCTGCACAAGTATGGGCTAAAGGAGATTAGATGGACAGAAGTTCAGTTGAAAAATATCTGAAGATTTCAATGGACTAAAGAACACTCAGGATCAGTCTTTTGTGGCAGCCTACTCCATAGTAAAAACAAACAAACAAACAAAAAAAAACAGATCCTGGCCAGAACCAGGAAGCTTGCTTGATGTCTTGTAGTGTTCTCTTCTTGGCAAACCACATGACTATCCTCTGCAATGTCCCAATTAAGAATTATTCCGCCTCTACTTCATGATTTCCAGTAATGAAAAACTCACTATCTCCCATGGACAACCCATTTCCTCATTGGTCAGTTTTTCAGTGCTCTTACAATGGGTTCTTCCAATAGGAGGACCCTTAATTGGAAAATAATGGTAGTAAAGTATAGGAAAATGTATGTATAGACCTTTCTGGATGGTTGAGCAGCTGTTGCCTAGCTCTCTTTTGAGTTAGCTCAAAAGAAAATCCTTGTGCTATGATCTAAGAAAGGAATTAGGTAAAAAAGTTTCCTTATATAAGAGGCAAACACTATATTAAACACTAGAGATACAGATGCAAAAGTCAAATAGGACCTGCTCTTCAGGAGCTGATTTTCTAATGGTGGAGATAATATGAATGTGTTTATATATTTAATTTATATGTGTATGTACAGAAAAATATATATATATATGTAATATGATGCATCATTTATTCAATAATGTGATATACAGATATATTCAATAATGTAATATACAAATTCAATAATGTAATATAAAATTATATATGATATATAATTGTGTACACATGTATAATGTGTGTGTATATACACACCCATTTAATATACAGTGGGGCAGTTAGGTGGTACAGTGGATAAGAGTGTCAAGCCCAAAGTCAAGAAAACTCACATAAGCCTCATAAATCTGGCCTCAGACACTTACAAGTTGTGTGACCCTGAGCAAATCATTTAATTCTATTTGTCTCAATTTCTCATCTATAAAATGAATTGGAGAAGGAAATGGCAACCAGCTCCAGAACCTTTGTCAAGAAGACCCCAAATGGGGTCACCAAAAGATAGACACAATTGAACAACAAAAATGTCATGTTACCACCTCAAGGCAGGGCCCTGAGAGGAATGACTTCTTGTGGATTCTTCCAGCTGGAAGAACTGAGATTCCTTTGTGTTAAATCGTGTTCATGCTCATTTTAGCTTTTTGGGATGAGTCGGGCCCCCAGCTCCCTTATGGTCACTTTCTCAGACCAAAAGGAAGGATAAAGTGAATGACAACAAAGAAGAAACTTACTCCCTATGGATTATGCTGAGAGATATCTGGGAAAAAAAAGCAAGTTCCAAGACAAATGCAAAGGGAAGAGAGAGGGCCTGACTCATTGCAGCCAATGGAGAAAGATTTCTCTCAGTATTTCTCCTTTTGTTTCTAATGGTTCCTAGGAAGCAGACAGCAGCTGGGCAGGCCTCCAGGCAGGGGTGATAAAACACTAAATAGTTTCTCTCTGCTGGGTAATACAACCTTTTTCATTACTCATCCTGGGAGACATTATCCACCCAGGGCTCTTGTCTCCTGTCTAAATCTCAGACAGACCTGAGCAAGAAACACTGTTGAATTTGTCCAGAGTTCCCTTAGAGCCAAGCAGGCTCTGAATTTATGCCCCAGGGCCTCTTCCATAAGAGATTTAGAAGCTACCCCTCACTCTTGACCCTGTTCAAGGATCTCACAGGCTAATGAGGGAGGCGAGACGCAAACAACTATGTACAAAGTGAAGAGGAGAGTTGAGTAGTTCCCTAGGAAATTAGGTCAATGCCCCCTCCTTCCAAAAAAGGATATAATGGGATGTAAACTCCTTGCTGAGTAACTTTAAATGGCACCCACATAATCAGCATCCTCATTTGGTTCACCTCTCTAAGCTATGAGGAAGATCCGTAACATGCAAAGGGCATGAGTGGGCTCTGGGGTCCCTTCCAGCTAGAGATGTGGGTGATGCTTGGGAAAGGTGCTGGGTCAACAAAATTCTGAGTAATCTAATCCATGAGTTCATTAATTCCACAAGCTCTTACTAACTTCCTAATATAGTCACTGTTATCAGAACTGCAGCAGATACAAAAATAAGTTAAGAGGAGATCTCTGAAATGTTCCTCCAGACCTGCCTCCTATGAACAGTTAGGAACTGGGTCTATGGAGGGCTGGAGTTGGATGACCCTAATTGAAATAAGACTAAAGCTATATTTGCATTCTAGGACAATCCACGGGTCCAGGAATTGGTGGTTTCCCTTCCAGGGTGGTTACCAGAAAGAGATACACACGGACCAGCAGGGGAGCTGAAGGAAAAGGACTGGATGAGATATCAAAAGTGAGGGTTAGAGGAATAGATGAAGAGGTGGAGAGGCATGGTTTAGAGTGCAGATGGCAAACCTATGACACCCATTTTCAATGACATGAGAAGTATGGGGCCGCATGTCAAGGATGAAACATTTGCCGTAGTGTAGTGTAGAGACTCTGTGCACTATAGATGACAATTCTACCTATATTAATTTACCTATTTTGGTTTGTTAAATACAGTTATATATTACAATTATACATTTTTGTTATTTAAACTATAGATATTGCAAAATTATGTTTTTTTTCTCAATGTGACACACCACCTGAGTTATGCTTGGTTTTTTGGCAAATTTTGACACACCAAGCTCAAAAGGTTGCCCATCACTGGTTTATTAGATGTTTCAAATTCTGGGAGAATTAAGGAGTACTCAAATTTAAGATTCTGAAAAAAAAATTCTATGGTATATAACACCTTGTCAAGGCACTGTTTTTTTTTTTCATTCTAATGCTCCAAGAGAACAACTCCTTTCTAGCTTGTCCTAAAGAAGTTTCATTCCAATGGGAAGCCAAAAATTTTAGCAGGAAATACTTAGCTAGTCTCAGAAAACCATCCCTTGTCTCAAGGGGCTTAAAGTTCAGTAGGGGAGAGAAGTCAGAATCACAAATAAGAATAATACAAACTACAAGGTGCACTACTCTCCAAGTCCTATTCTTGGCTTCCAAAACTTAAAATTGCCTCTGATGCAGTTTCTTCCAGGAAATCTTCTCAGCACCTGGAGCCTCCCTGCCATGGAATATTCAACTATCCCTTGATCTTCTCAACCTGGCAGATCCTGCCCACAAGGCTCACTAAATTCTCCCAATGGCAAGTTCTTTCTGCATCCTTCATTTGATAGAGGATTGCAAGTCAGCCCTGATCCTGACTTCTAGACATTAAAACCTTACCTTGGTACCTTCACCTTCCCTCCTCCCACTTGCTTTTCTCACTCCCTTTTGAGTATTATCCTCTCTCATTAGAATGGAAATTCTCTGAGGGCAGTTACTACTCTTGTACTTGTATTCTTGGCACTTAGAACACAGCCTGAAACATACTAACTTTCAATAAATTTGTTTTCTTCCTTCCTCTATCCCTCCCTCTTTCCTTCCCTCCATTCCTTCTTCCCTCCCTCCCTCCCTCCCTTCCTTCCTTCCTTCTTTCTTTCTTTCCTTCCTTATTTCCTTGCTTTCTCTCTGCTTTCCTCCCTCATTCCATTCTTCCTTCCTTCCTTAGTTGGAGAAAAAAAGCATTTAAAATATAATAAAGATGCCTGGCTGTAGAATAGTTCCAATCAAGCTGATATTATAGGCTTTTCATGATAGTCATAACTTCCAAGGATACATGAGGAAATAATAACTGTTGACATTTATATAGTACTTTAGTCTTTTTTTGAAGTGCTTTACACATATTATTTTGTTTGAACTTCACAGATGATCCTGTGAAATAGGTACTAGAGATATAATTATCCTTGTTTTATAGACAGGAAAAATAATATTTGAGGTTAAAATTATTTGTCTAGGGTCACAGATCTAGAAAGGATGAGAGGTAGGCTGTGAGCCAGACCTTCCTGATGGATAGCACAACAAGCCATTTGCTATACAGTTTGGGCTGGTGACTTAACCTGAGCTGGGAAGGGTGAGGGCTTTCATTATGCTTATTATACATCAATCAACTTTGCTGCAACAATTAGTTGAGAGCTAAAAATGTTTCCCAAATGGGAAAAAGAAACAAAGTAGGAAGACCAACAGAGAATAGAGTTTGAAGCCAAAATAAAAGGCAGACTATTAACCTTGGAAAAGACAAAAAACAGATGGACTTCAGGGATTACATCTCTGGCCATCTGAGTCATATCACCATTGGGAGAATGAGGTTCATTTACTAAGCTTCTGTAGAGCAATAGATGAAGTCTATGAACTTCACTATAAAAGCAAACGGCCTGAACGGCCAACTAGTGAATTCCCCTTAGGTAAAGCAATCAGACACTGGAAGCAGCCAGAATGAAGGTCTCTTCATGCTCCCATCTTGAAATAACCTTCATTCTGGCTGCCTCCAATGTCTGATTGCTTTTCCTAAGGGGGATGCAGACCAGCAAAGGAGTGTTTGGAGACATGCAGAGAAGTGCTTTCCTCAAGCAATGACCCCATATGCTAAGGGAGGGACTAATGAGTAAATTTCCAGGCTGACTTGATAGCAGTAGAGCTGATGAGAATCTTCACCAGGGTGGTGGCAGTGTCAGAGGGGAGAAAGGAACATATTTAAAAGATGCTGTGAAGAAAAATTGTCAGATCTAGCAATAGATTGATAGAGGGGAAGAGATAGAATAAGGTGTCAATGATGAAACACACCTTGCAAGGCTAGGACTGAGAAGAGGGTGATACATCCAAAAGTGATAGGGAAATTGGGAAGAGGGGAGGATATTCAAGGATTCGTTTTGGACATGTTGAGTTGAAGAGTCAGATCTGGAGATGGGATGTCCGGAGTTCAAATATGACTTCAAATACTTCTGGCAGTATGACCCTGGGAAAGTCACTTAACCACCCATTGTCTAGCCTTTACTGTTTTTCTGCCATGGAACCAATACACAATATTTATTCTAAGGTGGAAATAAGGGTTTTAAAAAAATAAATTGAAGGAATTAGAATAGGCAATGAAGAAACAAATCTATCACTTTCATTGATGATATGACAAACTTAGACAATTCTAGAGAATCAACTAAAAATTAACTGAAATAATTAATAACTTTAGTAAAGTTTCAAGATATAAAGAAAACCCACATAAATCATCAGTATTTTTATATATTAGGAACAAAGTCCAGCAGCAAGAAATAGAGAAATAAATTCCATTTAAATGAATAGTAGATAATATAAAATACTTATCTACCTGCCAAGACAAATGCAGGAACTGAATGAATTCACTTACAAAACACTTTTCATACAAAAAGTCAAATCTTAACAATTTGAAAAATATTAATTGCTCATTACCAAATAAGGGACAGAGAGTATTATATGATATAAAGTAGATCATTTTAATTTATTTTAAATTAAAAAGGGATTATACAAACAAAACCAATGCAACCAAAATTAGAAGGAAAGAAGAAAGCTGGGGAAATTTTTTAAGTAAATATCTGATAAAGATCTCACTTCTCAAATACATAGAGAACTAAGTTAAATTTATAAAAAATGTCATTTTCAAATTGATAAATGGTCAAAGGATATGAACAGGCAGTTTTTAGCTAAAGAAATCAAAGCTAACTATAGTCTTATGAAAAAATGCTCTATTGTGATCTGATTCAACCATTCTAGAGAGCAGTTTAGATCCATGCCCAAAAAGCGGCAGACCTTTTGATTTGATCATAACTACTAGGTCTATATCCCAGAGTTTTTTTAATGGAGAAAAGACCTATTTGTACAAAAATATTTATTGCAGTTCTTGTTTTTTGTAGCAAAGATTTGGAAACTAAGGGGTTGCCCATCAACTGAGGAATGGCTGAACATGCTATGGCATATGATTATTATGGAATACTATTATACTATAAGAAATGAAGAGCAGGATGACTTCAGAAAAATCCATAAAGACTTACAAGAACTGATGCAAAGTGAAGCAAATGAAACCAGAAGAAGATTGTTCACAGTGACAGCAATATTTTTGATGAACTGTACATAATCTAGTCATTCTCAGCAATGCAGTAATCTAAGACAATGTCAGAGACTCGTAATGAAAAATAATACCATTTGCCCTCTGAAAAATAACTGATGGAGTCTGAATGCAAACTAAAACATTCTCTTCCTTCCTTGCTTTCTTTTTCTTTCTTTTGTCCTTTTCCTTCCTTTCTTCCTTCTTTCCTTCCTTCTTTTCTCATCCATGAAATAAAGGATATGTGAGGGTCCATTTCCTCTCCAGATCTATGATCCTATGATTTTTTGTAATCATAGGTTCTCTGCTGATGTGTTGTGAGGAAGTTTACTAAATTATTATTTAGAATTCTCCAGCCCTGCCTGCTAGGTCTCCTAAAAAATAATTTAGTAAACTTTCTCACAACCGTTGTCTTATACTGTCCATGCTCACACCACTCAACTGTCCCATAGTTGCTATTTTTAAAAAGGAGGTCTTTTAAAAGTATTTTTTCCAAGCATTGGCCACTCCCTAATCCAATGATTTCCAAGAAAGTTGAAATGTTTCCCATGTTTTCATGGCCTATCTGTGGCAAAGCCAATACTCAATGGAGCACATCAGGAGTAATGAAGAAGAAGGAGAGGAGTATGGGTAGGACGGAGACGAGCTTTTTGTCCTTGACCTTTAAGAAACTATCTTATTAAAGATATTTATTTACATGATGATCTGACCTATGGCAACTCGGTTCCAAACCAGCTAATGAATGGTGGGAAAATAGTCCTAATGTTGAGGTCATCTCTTCTGGGAACACAGACATGGTCTTAAGGATTTATGGAACTGAAAAATGGAAAAGATTTTAGAAATTATCTCATCCAACTCCTTCATTTTATAGATGAAAAGACCAAGACTTAAAGATGGTAATTTGCCCAGAGGCACACAGGTAGTTAGTTGTAAGTGTACAACCCAAGTCTTATTTGATCATGAAGTGAAAGGAATCTTAAAGGAAATCTAGCCCAACCTCACTATTTCACAGCTGAAGAAACTGAGACCCAGAGACATTAAATGACTTCTCCAATGTCACACAGGTAATGAGTGGCAGTGTCCAAGTCCAGAACTTTCTCTACTGTATTTCATTTGAAAAAGAAGATCTGCATATACAAGTTGGTAGGGTGATAGACGGATGGTCACAGAATCATATCATATTCAAGTTGGAAGGGATCATAGAAATTATTCAGACCAATCTCTTCATTTTACAAAGGAGGTAACTATTGTCCAGATGGAGCCATTTGCTCATGGTCATGCTGGAAATTTATGGTAGAGTCAGGACTTGAAACCAAGTTTTCTTGATTCATAATTCAGTACTCTTTCCACAATAGAGTAACAACTCATCAGAAAAGAGCCTCTTATGAGTCCATATTCTCTAAAAAAATGAGAACAATACAAACTGTGAATAATATACTTCTTGAATTGAAATTTCCCAGAAGTTCTTTAAGGACTTATTTTAAGCTCATTTTATTCAGAAGTAGTATAAATCCAAAATCTGCATGCTTTGTTTATTGTCTAGACTTAAAATTATAGAGAAATTGTTAACAATGTAGATTAAATCTAAAAGTATTGTGGTAAGTACATTCTTTTTTCTTTCTTTTTTCCTTTGTGGAGAGCTAGTTGTTAAACATTACATCATTCTTAATAGTTCTCTTCAAGTATTGGAAGGGCTTTGGGGAAAAGAGAGATTAGATTCATTTGCTTGGCTCCAAAGGGTAAAACTAAGGAGCAATGGGAAGAAGTTGAAAAGAAACAAATTTATTATTAGTGTAAGGGAAAACTTCTTATGATAATAGCAATTTAAAAGTAGAGTGGGTTATTACATACAACTGGGAAATAAAATATTTTAAATGATAAAAAAAAAGTGTGATGAGTTGTTTAGAGGTGTTTCTCTTGAGGTCCTTTAGCAAAAGCAAGATGGATTTCTATTTATCAGTTGTGTTGTTGAAGGAATTCTTTTCCAGGTCTGAGTTGAATTAAATGGCCCCTGGGATCTCTTCCAACTGGGATTTTGATCTCCTGGGCACGCCAGTTTTCTGAATCTGTCAGTTGCTAAACATTTATTAAATACCTACTATGTGTGAGATGTTGTGCTGAGCACTGGAAATACAAAAGAGAGAGGACAGACTGCTCTCGAAGAGCCCACAGTCAAAAGGAGGGACCACCATGTACAAACGAGCTATAGACAGGATTTCTTGCAGATAATTGACAGAGAGAAGGCACGCACATGAAGACATTAGCATTATTTTATACTTAAAACACTCTGGATACAAATCTGAACCCCTTTCTGCTGGCATATCTACCTGCAGGTGACAAAATTCAGTTCATTATTCATGTAATGAGGTTGGAATATGTGGACCTTGAGAAAAAGGAACTTAAAAAGCATTGGAATATAATGGGAACATCTCTGAATATAGATTCCAAAGACTTAGGTATAAATCCTGGCTCAAACACATGATATTCTTTTTCTAGACTTGAGAAAATGTATGTAAAGGTACTATATCAACCTTGAAATTTTATATAAATATTGGTTTTCTATTAAAAAAAAAAAACCTTTGGCATTTCATTATTTTCATCAGTGTGGGAAATCTCTCCACTGATTCAGATTGCAGCCCTTTTATGATTTAAATGGAGTCTAAGAGTTTCTTTGGTCAAGGAAAGGCATTACCTTGAATTCACATAAGGTATTAAATATATACATTTTTATATTTTTATTCTTATTAATATTAAATTTTCATATGTTTTTCATACATATGATATATTACATATACAATTATAAATAAATTGTATATGATATACAAATATGTAATAAAATTATATAATATATACTTATTATCATATGAAATATAAAACAATTATATGTTATATATTAAATATGCAAACATTTTATATGTTATACATATTTACACATATCATATATGTATATATATAGTATTGTAAGCATGTATTTCTTGGCTCTGATTAGCATAAAAATTAATCCCATGAAGTGGTCACATATATTCTGATTCATGCTCTTCTAAGTTATAATTATATAAAATATGGTAATTGGTTCAGCCCAATGAAAACATGTATTATGCATTTAATAATAAAATCACTTTATAGGATCCATTATTTGTACTAATTGATACCTAGCTGAATGTGTGTATATACATAAGTATACATGATAAATATATATATATATATAATACACATATATTTTTGTGTAAATGTATTTGTGTGTAAACACACACACATATGTGGG
>NC_058133.1:56047966-56056184 GCF_016433145.1 Gracilinanus agilis
ATTACAAATAAATCTTATAAAATATAATACTTGAAATTTTTGATATTAATTTAAATCTTACATTTTAAAAATATTTATAGCAACACTTTGTGGTGGCAAAGAACTGGAAATTGAAGGGATGCCCATCAATTGGAAAATAGCTAAATGAGTTGTAGCATATGATTGTGGTGGAGTATTACTTAGAGGTAAGAAATGACAAAGAGGTTAATTCTGGAAAACAAAACCCTGGGACATCAAAACAAGCAGAACTAAGAGAACATTATAAACAGCAACAGAAATATTCTTTGAAGAATGACTTGTGTATGTCTGCCTCCAGAGAAAGAATTGACAAATCAGAAATAAAGTATGACATAGTTTGACATCTACACAATCTTTTTATCAAATGATGCCTTCTCCAATGGGAGGAAGGAAGGAAGGTGGAGAATTAACTCAAGAATTTTAATTGTTACAAACCAGTAAAAACAAAAAAGTATACCTGGTTAATTATAAAACAACGGAGTACATCTTACTGAGGGTCTAAACATTCCATAGAGAGAATCCTATATAGTCAAACTTTTCCTTAAGAATCCCCCAAATCTTCCTTTAAGTACATTATCATTAAATAGTTGTTTCTGGAAAGGGACTAAGGTCTCTTTAAAAGAAGGCAATTCATGGGGCAGCTGGGGTGTTCAGTGGATTGAGAACCAGGCCCAGAGATGGGAGGTCCTGGGTTCAAATTTTGTCTCAGACATTTCCTAGCTGTGTGACTCTGGACAAGTCACTTAATCCCTACTGCCTAGCCCTTACTGTTCTTCTGCCTTGGAACCAATGCACAGTGTTGCTTTTAAGATGGAAAGTAAGGATTTAAAAAAAAAAGGAAGGCAATTCATATCAGAGAGTAGAAGTATCTGAGATAGCTACTTGTTTGTATATTTTCTCCTCCATTAGATGTTAAGTTCCTTAAATAATGGGACCATTTTTTGCCTTTCTCTGTAACAATATGCTACACATTATACATGTGAAGTCATGCAAGTCATTTGCAAGCAATATAATACTCATTATACAAGTGAAGTCATGCAAAACCTATTTCCCTATTACCCATGTTGCAAAAAAAAAAGTCAAGAAAAATAAAGTAGAAAAAAAACTATGCTTCAACATATACTCAGGTATTTTCCATTCTGGGTCCTTTCGAATTGTTAAGGATCATTGTATTGATCAGAGTAGTTGTGTTTCACAGATGATGATACTTATAATATTTCTGTTATTATATGCAATGTTCTTCTGTTTCTGTTCACTTCAGTTTGCATCAGTACATGTAAGTTTTTCCAAGTTTTTCTGAAAGCATCCTGCTTGCCATTTCTTATAGCACAATAGTATTCCATCACAACCATATACTACCACTTTCAGCAAGTCTTCAACTGATAAGCATCCCTTCAATTTCCAATTCTTTGCTGCCACAAAAAGAAACAGCAATTTTTTTTTAAATTTCTATTTTTCTTTCTTTTATTTTTCTAGGGGCAGGAAGGAGAAGCAAATGCATATGGTTGAATCCATAGAAGCTAAATGATCCTATAATGCAACTACACTGTATATATTACTTGAAAGTACAATAGATAGCAACACAACAAAGGACTATGGGAAGTCTAAGATGAAAGATCTTTACGATCAGTCAGTAAAGGCTTTAATGAAGAGGTTATGGCATTTCAGATGGGGTTTGAAGGATACGTAGAAATTCAAATAAGTGAACAGGGAAATGGAGGGCAGTAAAAAGAGAGAAGAGAATGGGCAGAGACAAAAAGAAGGGCAAACTTAGGACATATTTGAGGGGCTTGGCTGGACCCTAGAATGACTAGACCTAGAATCTAGCACAAAACAGGACAACTCAAATCCTGCCTTCTTGAAGAGGCCATCCCTGGCCCCTCATCTCATGGCCAGTGCCTTCCCTCAGTCTCCCACCCATTTACACTATACACATAGTTTATGTACATAATTCTATAGGTGTTGTCTCCCTCAACAGAATATGAGCTCCTTGAGGGCAGGGGTCTTCTTTTGGCTTTTCCTCAGCATTTAGGACAGTGCCTCACCAATAATCAGTACTTGCTATTAACAATAGGTCAGAAACAGATCATGGAAAACTTTGAATGTGAAGAAAAGGAATTTGAATTCTACTTACTAAGGAATAGGGAACCACTCAGAATTCTATGCATAATAAAAATCTGGCAGTGGGTGAAAGAATGGATTGGAGGAGGCAGAAAGACCCCTTTAGATTATGTTGTCTGGGTGGGCATAATGAAATTCTCTATTAGGCTGATGGCAATGGGGAAAGAGAATAAAAGCCACATAAGAGATGCTGAGGTTGAATGGAAGAATTTCATGACTGCACATGAGAAGGGAAGGAAAATAAATAATCATTAAGTGCCTACTATGTGCCAGGTATTCTGCTTGGTACTGAAGATACAGAGATAAAAATGGAGCCTTCCCTGTCCTCAAAGAAAACTATAGAGAAGACACTACTATAAAATCAACTGAAACTGGAAGACTTGTTGAACAAAAGTTTGCTGAAGAAACCATGTAAGTGACTTAGTGAACTGAGAGCCAGGCTTAGAGATTGAAGGTCTGGATTCAAAACTGACCTCAGATACTTCCTAGCTATGTGACCTTGGGTAAGTCACTTAACCCTATTTACCTTACTGCTCCTCTGCCTTGGAACCAATATACAAAATTGATTCTAAGACAAAAGGTAAGAGTTAAAAAAAAAAGAAACAATGTAGTCATAAGAAGGATCAGGCTTACTTTCCATCCAGTGACAGACTCCTGCTCCCTTCCCAGCACCCTCTACCCTCTACCCCTCAGTATACTACATCCCATACAACAGGCATCACACAAATGTTATCAATCACTAGGAGTGAGGACCTAGCAAGTTATCGAAAACTGTTTTCTTTAGTAAGGGGATTTGGGGGGGCTTCAGATTACATGATCCATTTATTCTCGAAAAGCTTTATTATGACAGCCTTTCCAGATCCTGGATTTGCCCTACTCTTTGAAGACTTAAGCTTCACAATAAACAACAAAGGGGGATGGCTATGAGATGCAGAGAGAGAAAAAGACAGTTGACTCATACCCAAAAGAGTCAAGCAGATTAGAAAGAAAAAAAGGAAGTTGGGGCAGGAGAGAGAAGCTACATTTGAAGAATGCTCTCCTTGTAGAATGTTCCCAAACTGAGAATTTGTCCCAGAAGCCCTTTCCTAATCTTATCTGGTAGGCAGTTATGCTTAGCAAGGTTGAGAAGAGGGAAGTCTATAATTTTTTAACTTGGGATGCCTGGAAGAATTAATGGCTACATGTTAAGGTGATTTATAGGCACTGGAGAACCTCCACATAATTAGAGATAGTGAAGATACTACATATCTCGAAATAGTTGGAGAGAAGATAAATGAGCCTTTTTTAGTGAAAAAAAAGACACATACACATACATCAGACTGGGATCCACTTGGTTTGGGAGTCTTGGATCTTACATTGATTAGCTTTGTGGCCTTTTGACTTCTTTGGGCTTCAGTTTATTCAACTCTAAATTGACACGGCTGGATCTGAAGATCTCAAGGTCCCCTTCATTTTCAGAATTCTATGCATCAAAATACTAAGGCTAAAGGAGAAAGGTGTTCTCATAGAATCCCAGAGAATAGAATCTATGACTCCATCATCATCATGTTCCCCAGGAGCAGGGAGGTCATCTAGGGATCCTCTCTGCCATCAGCTGAATGTCATGCTGGGGCCCATCCAACACAAGAGAGTGTTCCATTAATGCCTGTTATACTCTCTTATCACCCAGCTGCAACCAGCTTTCTGCACTCAGAACTCAGAATAATAACATCAAAATTTGTGGTAGAGATTAGACAGAGCCAGACGAGAGCTGCACTGCACACAGTGGAACCATAGACTGGGAGGCTAGACGACAATTTTTTTTAATGGACATTTTGTAATTCCTCAGATAAGCGAATTGAGAAGGAAATACTAATTGACACAGATTTAAAAGAATTCTTTTAAAAGTAGTGCCAGATAAAAGATGAAAGGGAGAAACTAGAAAGTGTTTGCTAAAATGGGAGGGGGGACGGAAATCAATCCAGATTTTTCTTAATGATAGAAAAACTGCTCCCTTCTCCCACGCTGAGCAACACTTTCCCTTTCAGTCTGTCCCTAAAAAAGAGAGCTCTGCTTTTAACTCCCAATTTATTCTCCCTGACCCTCCAAGTCAAGAACAGGAAACCCCAGGGGATATATGCATATGTTTAAAATGACCTGGATGTTCTGGACATTTGGGATTTGGACACAAAGTCTAAAAAGTCTAAAACTCTGGTCACTTGTTTCCCAGACAGTCCTAGCACATGAGGAGGTCACCTTGCTTGTTATTCCAAAAAAAATTCTAGTGTGACCTGCCCTTGACCATGTTCCGAAAGGCCAATGAGTCACAGAGTCCCCATGCTCCTGCTGACCGAGGTATCTCTCTGATGGAATAACTATCGCTTAGAATAAACTACCATTGCTCTGACCCACAAGGAAAATCTCAGGAAACTGCATTTTTTAATGGAACATCTTGCATTTTCTGAGTTTCCTGGATTCCCATAGTCAAGGGCCTCATCATGAAACAGATGTTCTATACCAGAAGCTGTTAAAAATGTGGTCCTTGGATCAGAGTCAGCCCACAAAATTCAGTTGTTAATACAAACTTGTACAGGAGAGTACTTGAAATTTGCATAGTCCTTTATTATACACTCCATCTTTCCATGTGACCCTGGTTGAACAGGTTCCTAATTAATGATTCATCATTATAATTTTTTACCACTTACATGTAATAACAAATTTCCACATAAGTTTTCCAAAGTTATATGATCCAAATTGTCTCCCTCCCTCTTTCACTCCCACCTCCTGGAGGTAACAAGGAATTCAATTTGGGTTATATATGTATTGTTACACAAAACATATTTCCATATTGTTCATTTTTTAAGTGAGTAATCTTCTAAAACTAAAACCCCCAAATATTACCCAAACAAACAAATGAAAAATCGCATGCTTTCATCTGCATTTCTACTCCAATAGTTCTTTCTCTGGAGATATATAGCAATCTTTGTCGTAAGTCCCTCAGAACTGTCCTGGATCACTGTATTTGCTGAGAGTAGCTAAGTCTGTCCCATTTGATCATTCCACAATATTGCTGTTACTGTGTGCAATATTCTCCTGATTCTGCTTATTTCACTCTGCATCAGTCCATGAAGGTCTCTCCAGCTTTTTTTTAAATCATCCCGGTCATCATTCCTTACAGCACAGTAGTATGCCATCACCATCATATACCACAATTTGTTCAGCCATTCCCCAGTGGATGGACTTCCCTTTAGTTCCCAATTCTTTGCCACCCCAAAAAGAGCAGCTACAAATATTTTTGTACAAATAGATCCTTTCCCATTTAAAAAAAATCTCTTTGGGATACAGACTCAGTAGTAGTATTACTAGATGGAGGTTATGCATTGTTTTATAGTCCTTTGGACATAATTCCAAATTGCCCTCCAGAATGGTTGGCTCAGTTCACAACTGCATCAGGAATGCATGGGTGTCTCAGTTTTGCCACATCCCCTCCAAGGTTTATCACTTTTGAATGAGACAAGTGTGAAGGTCAATCCAGATGGTTTGAGGTTTTAATGGGGTAGATTAGGTAAAGAGAGGGGAAAGGTATAGCAAAGAGAAAAGAAGAGAGAATTGTAGAATGTAGAAAACAAGACTTTATTCCCTTCATGTTCTAGTTAGGGGAGATATAATATTCACAAGGGTCACACATTCACCATGTGTCTAGCTCTCTTAAGACAGTAGTATTTATCTCATTTCTTTTGACTACACAGTGTAGGGTTGAGGAGGGAGTGATGGAATTGGAAGATCACTGAACTGAGAGATAAGAGACCTGGATTTTGGTTATCCTTGGTCTCTTGGCCTTAATGTCCTCTCTACAGAATAAAGGAGTATCAACTGAGCTTTAAGAAATGATCGAATGTGTCAGTGGGTGCTGAAGGGGCAGCTAGTGAGCTGGGTTAGGGGGCTTTGGCTTCATGTTTCTTTTTGGGCCAAGCAGCCTCTTGGGGTTCATGTGAAGGAGCAAACCAGAAAGAACGTGAGCCCAGGCAATGGAAGAGCACATGTGAGGAATGGAGGAGCTGCAGCAGTCGAGTCTGCCTCTTTTCCTTTCTCACTGCAGCCTGCTGATCCCTCTTCTAGCCCCTCTTGTGACCCATCTCGAATAGGGACCCCCACAATCCTCAGGCTAAAGAGCTGCTGCCAACGCCTTCCTCCTCTGGCTCATTTTTACAGATGAGGAACTGAGACAGGGCAAAGTTACTTGTCCAGGCTAGTAAGTATTAGGGGCCAGATTTGAACTTAGCACCAAGAGTCTTATTGACTCCAGACCTAGCACTTTATCCACTGTGTAATGGAATGCTTTCTTCCCCACACACCTTTGGGATCTGCTTTTTGGGATGACACTGAGTGCAATGCTAGTCCTTTGCAAGAGATTTGTTCTCTCCATCCTCAAGGTGATATGGCTCTGACAACCCAGTTCTCCCCCATACATAGTCAGATTGCCTCAGAGTATCTTAGTAGGTGGGTGTGTTTCCTTCTAACAGCCAAAGTTTTAGGCACAACTGACATCAAAAAAAGAACTCTTCTCGTGTTTGACTTTTAAATTACTTCGTTTTAGGTGAAGTATTTTCTTTCTAGATCCTATAAACAGAGTACAAGATTCTCATTCCTAGGGGTGCATGAATATCCTAACAATGACATGATCTTTTTGAGTCGTGTTTCACTTTTTATTATAATTTACATTTGGGAGCTTTTTGGCAAAGATACTGGAGAGGTTTGCTATTTCCTTCTCCATCTCATTTTACAGATGAAGAAACTGAGGCAAGCAGGGTTAAGTTACTTGCTCAAGGTCACTCAGGTCTGTGTCACTTAGCCATCTGACAATGTCCAGCACTGGATGTTAGATACTGCATCTTTACATCAGACTCTAGCCATTGCCTTTCCTCTTCAGCATCCCTCTGCCCAATCTGGTCTCTGACATCATTTCTCTGGACATATTACACAGTAGACTTTGTCAAGATTTTCCTTTGGGCGTGACTCTGAAGATATTGGACAGGATTTTTGATTGGAGCAGAAGGAAACACCCTAGTATTGAGCGAATAGATGTTTGCTGTTAGCATAATAGTTGTTTCAAGGGAAATCTTGTCTTGTCCATTCATTTGGCTCTTTTAAATTGCCATTATTTCACTACAAAGACTACATAATGAAATTGTTCTCCTACATTTTAGATTAAAATTTGCCATAATGACCTTTTATGTTTATTAAAATTGCTCAACTGATTTTCACAATGGCAGGGGTGGGAGGGCTTTGTTTATTATAAAATACTATAAAAATGTAGCCATATCTCTTTGTAATTTTTTTCCTTTGTTTAAAGTTAAATGGCTAGTTTCCCTGGGAAAAATGATGAAATAGCTTGTTTTAGGGAAACAAGAAGAAGCATATAAAATAATGAGGCATAAAGGAAGCAGCAGAACAAGCTACACAATAGCAACAAAATTGTAAAAAGACAAACAACTTTGAGAACATAAGAACTGGCAAAGACCTGGAAACTGAAAGATGCCTATCAGTTGGGGAATGGCTGAATAAGTTATAGTATAGGCTTGTCATGGAATTCTATTGTGCCATAAAAAAAGGACAAAGATGATCACAAAAAACCTGGAAAGATTTCTATGAAGTGATGCAAAGTGAAATGAACAGAACCAGAGAATGTTGTACATAATAGCAATGGATGACATCCAACTGTAAATGACTTAACTATTATTAGTAAGACAAGGATCCAGGACAACCCCAATAAAAAAAGGTTATCCACCACCATGGAAGAAACTAACAGTCTGAATGTAGATTGAAGCATACCATCATTCATTTTATTTCCTCTGAGAATTTTTCTCTAGTGTAAATAATATATGTCTTGTTTCACAACACGATGAACATGGAAAATACCTATTGAATGATAATACTTGCGCAACCTATATCATATTACTGGTCATCTTGGGAAGGGGAGAAAGATGAGACAGAGAAAACATGATTGCAAAATTTCAGAAAATGAGTAATGAAAGTTCTATCAACATTAAATCTGGAAAAATATTTAAAATTATTTAATAAAATAATTAATATAAAATAT